>NT_176768.1:359925-594984 GCF_000188095.3 Bombus impatiens | reverse complement strand
CTCCCGTGGCGTCCTCAGCGAAACGTGTGATTTCGGCTCGGCAGTTAAAGTGTTAAGGGGTTGACGCTGCAAATTACGAGATGGGTAATAATCGCCCTGAAAAATTTCAAATCATTTTGCATTTCTATTCTGTGAGTGAAACATTAACCGATATAAGATTTCCTTATTTCTGATTCCTTTCGTTATTTAAAAATGTTTATTTTTAATTGTCCTCAATTATAACGTCATATTTATTACAGTATTTATATACCAACTAAGTAAATCCGAGAATATTAAATTTCGTATCATACAACGTCGCTTACACTTACATAAAGCTACAAAAATTTGATACTATGAAAATGAAGCGTATAATACCTGATAAAAATAGAATCACCTCGTTGGAAAATAAGGGTGGCGAGCAAATACTTTCTGTGACTACCGTATGAAGGATTCGCTATTCGTCAGAAAATTTCCATCATCGTTCCTACTATACTAATCTCCCTATTTCCTCACACAGGTACGAAAAATTCCAAAAATAACAGAATTGAATATAAAAGATATCTGCAGTTCTTTTATCTGATTCGTCGTTTGACTGGACCGAATAATCAGCGTTATCATTAATCGACGTTGCATTCCAACAATGGAGAAAGCTGCAGAACCCGTGGAATCCCCGAGATATTTTACTTCATAATTCCTGTCCTGCCCCACCCAAACGTTTACTGATTACACTAAATTCCAACAGTCGAGCGACTCGCAAAACTTCCTGCAATAATAACTCCTCGAAACAGATATTCGCAATTAAACGAAAACCTTGTCTTCAGGATCGTGAATCCTCGTAGCTCCGTAAAGTGGACGGACCATCAGAAAGAGATTACAGAGAAACTAAATTTCTTCGTTCGCTACAATGCAGTCTGTTCGCTTCAGAATTCACGAAAAAAAGAAAAAGAAAAAAAGAATCTCATCGTTAGACTCAGATATGAAAGCTCCGTGTTTATTCGGCGTTCGAACTTTGCCCCTCGAAGTTGCTCGACTGTAGTTTCGTCTTTGTTCTCGGATGTTCCGCCACTGTTTACGGGTTTTACATGTAACTTCTCGCTAACTGTTCGCCTCGATTTCTGAAACGGGTACGGATGCATGGATTCGATGCTATGCCACTCTTCCCACTGATTGATGACGTTCCGGACCAGTGGTTCGCGGAGTCCTTAGATAAGGATTCCGGAATAGTTTCGACAGTCAATATTTTGCTGGTATCCGTGGTTGCCGGCGATGCTGCGGAATATTCGTTTAAACAGGGGTTTTCGTGCGAGTCGACCGCATCGCCAGAATGTTCGGATACGCGAGATAAAAAAGTTTTAACGAATAAACAGCGCTAGTCGAATCGGAAGTTTTCTATCGCCGTCACAAATATAAGTAAGTGGTGGAGAATTCGATTTGGAAAGAATAAGTATAAATGAAATGAAATATTTCAAATAAAGTCGAAAAATAACATGATTGCCTTGATCGAAAAATATAACAAAAGTTCTGTTTTTAAATATCCGAGTCTTATTATTTCACCAATTTTGAGAGCCACTGCTTTAATTCAGGGGATTTGGTGCGCGCTAAAGCACTCAATATTTGCAAATCCCACTAATAGATACCGCGATACAAGTATGTCTAGGGAAGAGGAAGTTCCCATTCAAACCGAATATACATACGTCAGAGGGATAATAAATAAAATAGAAGCATTATTAATTCAAATTCTAAGCTGCTCGGACAGACGAATTTCCATTTCGAATATCTAACATACTTCTATTTTAATGGACACAATGTTAAATTAAACGGTGAAGGAAAATCCACCGAAATGTTCGATAAAAATTATTTATCAGAAATGTAATGTACTAATTGTACGATATTCATTTCAATTTTAATTACAATTATTTGTCATATTATATACGATATTCATATATTGTGTCATTATCAAACAATAATTTTTCTAATTACTTTCCTTATGCATAGCTGTGAAAGATAGAGAGGGAGAAGGGGGGGGCGAGAGAGAGAGAGAGAGAGAGAGAGAGAGAGAGAGAGAGAGAGAGAGAGAGAGAGCGAGCGAGAGGGGGAATACTGCAAATCTTTAACGCCACTGTTTACCGTGTGTAGTCAGTTAGTATTGGATTAATTTGGCTCGCGCAGTATGCCATAATTAGCACTGACACTATCATAACTAGCGTTGTTACGGCAAGTCACCTCCCGTCAAATTCCTGCAGAATAAGCAGATTGTTGGTTATGCGTAATCATGCTCGTAAAATTAACCAGAATCTACGCATTCATGAGGTAAAATCGAAAACCTTCCTGGTACAAACCATACTGTCCAAAATCAGTATCACAGCTTTAACATACATGTATCAATATCGCAACTTTCTCATCTCTTTTATCCGTTGTCTTTCCGCTACAGAGCAGATCGGTTCATTAATTTTACCGTAGCAGTAACCGTAGACCGAAATGGAACTTGCTGGAAAAAGTATTGCTCTCGTCTAAATTTGCATTTAGATGCAGTAAGATTATCGGGAATTTTTGTTTCAGAAAACGACTATTGCGACTGATAGCGCCATCTGATGCGCCCATTTGGTACCGTCAGCCCTTTGCAGGTTGGTACGTAAGAATTTCCCCTAGACGAACTTGGTTACTTATCAAATCAGTTATCAAATGACTGTCGCACGAAATAAATCATCGCGAATCAAATTTTAAGAAAAGACTATGCAGATTCCTGGTTTAATCGATGAACGTTAGTGAAAGAATTTTTCATCGATCTGTGAACTGAAGTACCGACGCGCGTGAAACGACTAACGTAACACAGCGCGCTCTACTCGAAGAACGCGGTAACTTACCATGCACGTAGGCGAGCTTTCGTATCGCTTACAAACACGCTGTATAGATACCTCCACCGTCATTTCAAGCTGCCAAACTTGATCCTTAAATTCCTAGGATTAAAAGGGTCGGCGATAAACATAAATGGGTGTACAGACACGATTCAACGGGGGAACTTGTTAAATCGATTCTGAGAGAATAATGTTCGATTCGGCCGAGAGTCGATTAAACAATTCCATTGGCGGCAGCTTTCAAGTTCGGCGAATAGTTGATAATTTCTGTTAGTATTAAAATATCGAATTTCAATTGGCAAAATAAGGAATGGAAACGTTATAAATGTAGTTTTCTTGAGAAGAATAAGACAAGAATATGAAAAGAAAAAATTAATTTTTGTAATTGAAATTGAAGAAGAAATTCTTCTCGGTTAAACATCGTTTAACCGACGCAATTCTTCTCTCTTTTTTTTCTTTTTTAAGTCTATACAGATAATTTCTACAATAATTCTATACACGTTACGTTAATTCTACGTTACTAGAATATTGATACTGTTCCTGTGTCACATGATAGAACAGAAGTCGAAATCTTCTCGTGATCGCAGATCCGTGATTAGTCTTCGGCAATGATAGACATTAAATCGTTATATCTGGCGAAAGATTTCATCGACGTCGAAACGTCGAAGCTGATCGCACGAAACAAGACGAACAAGGCGCACGCAATGTGTTCTGTTCCCACGTAATCAAATACTGTCCTATCGACGTTCTCATTTTTCAAGGCAGAAAGTGATTCCACGAGGGATTGTAGTTCGAGATGTCGGAGGTAATCTTCCGAATTGGCCTGATCTTTAGGGATTCGATGAAAGGGTATTGGCACAATTACCGTCACCATGACGTAGCTATTCTGTGGACGTAGCTATTGCGTTCTTTCGATTCTTTTCTTCGCAATCATGTCGACGACAAAAAACCGCGTACCAAGCTAACTAAAAGTTCTTTGACATCCTATATAACTTTTTTCTGTTATGTTTAAAAAGACATTATCTTCTTGTCCTTTTTCTTTTTGTATTTTAGCAACGGTAGATTTTGTAACGGTAGTTTGGGTAATTTTACGTAATTTACAGGAAATAACTGTACGCAATACGTGGGCTGTATCTTTGGTGTATAATTAAGATTTTTAGAAGCAAAGAATGTTTAATTTCGCTATTTTTCTGAAAATGAACATTATACTTCACTACTTTGCTACTTATCGTTAAATTGTACTACTCTTTGTGTATTTTACATTTTTCATGAACAACGCGTTTCAAATTTTGAAAAAGGAAATATCCGAAGAAATGCAAATGTGAAGAAGTAAGCAAACAAAGAACGACAAAGTTAAATGTTTAAATGTGCCTACTGGATTTTCATCTTTTTAGATTTTACTGTACACAATATACTAGCGAAAGTGAAATAATTACACGTATAGAGTTGTACAATCTGTCTACCTGTCTCTCTCTCTGTCTCTCTCTGTTTCTCTCCCTCCCTCTCTCTCTCTCTATTTCTCGGCCCATGCTATTACTTGTACTTTCGTCTGACTAACAACGGGACTTGACTAATTCTACTTAGATATATCTCTAAACTGGTGGAAAAACTTTCTACGAATGGAGCTTGATTTTAACTATAACATTTAGCTCTTCGCTACAGAGAGTTTCTAAACTATCATGAAGTACCAGTACCAATAAGTAATTATTCGATATTATCTGTGCTCTTTTTTTTCGAAATCGAAGAAAACAAAAGTTTTATTATTTTCTTCGTATCTCTTTTTCTTTTTCTCGTTCAATTTAGAATACGTAGTCGTTATTTCGTGGCAGCCTGCACGACATAACTATACTTAGAAAGTAAGTAAAAAGCAACAGGAACTTCAAATATTCCAAAATATGTCGAAGAATGAAACGAATGCTATGTTCGTCGTTTCTTCGCGGCTCCCAAGTACGTCATCAACTCTGGTGATCGTTGAAGAAAGAATACACGCACGAGTTCGTGCAAATTCAAAAAGAATCGTTGCAAAGGCCTATGACGAGCCACACGTAGTGACGTATTGCTATCAGACGTTGGTATTTATTTCCAAGAAAGAACGTTAAAGGAAACTAGAAGAAAGTTTTCGAGCGTAACTGGGGATTGTTGGTAATCCTTAAATATAAATCTGAAGCGTGATAGGGTGGCCCGGGACGTAGAGAAGCTGGAAAAATATATCGCGTTACATGTACCGTGCCGTTTTCCGAAATAATCGTCGCCGTTTATTACCGCAAAACCTGTCCGAGCGCAAATTCCCACGGTGAGATTCGCTGACTCGTCGCCGGATCTGAATGCATGGCGTTATGTTACGTGAGAAAATCGCGCAAAGGGAGAGAAGATTGCACGCGGGGAAATTAGATAGTGGCGTAATAAGAAAAGTAAGGGAACTCGTTAGCCGGCTGACAAGAACGTACCTCGCTGTTCTGCCACGCTGTTTTAATTACTACATTCTAATAGGAATTCGTTTATATTCGTTTTAATTGCTCGTGTAGACTTGATTTTCAAGTCTGCGTGAAGTTACACTAGAAAGAAGAAGGGATAAAATAAAAAGCGAAACAAGGAAACAAACAGAGAGAAAGCAATTAAAAATAATGGGGAGGGGGGGGGAGGAGAAGTTCCAGTAGGAATTCATAATGAGCATGTAGATACGTATACAAATATCCTATTTATTCTCGTATTTTTACACTGCCGCGTTTCGTGCTTCAATTTCAAAGGGTTTTCAGTCTCGACGATTTGTTTCGCGAAACTTTCCGCGAACATCGTAATCAGCGGAATTTGGACCCTGCATCGTTCTCTAACGTACGGAAAATCCAAGTTTTCACGGATAAGTTGGTCGCAGTTTTACCGCTGTTATTAATTTATTTTTACGCGTGACCAATTTCACGGGGAAGTATACTCGTTCGAACTTGAAAGTTACGTATGTGACTGGTTCTTTGAAAGTCTGAATTTAATGATTCTATAAATGTAGCTGAGCTCCGTAAAATTTGGCGGAATTTACGATTCGAAAAGTTGAGCTGACTGTCGAAGACGAAACTGCTCGCAGTCGATTTTAGAAAACGAGATGAAATTTTCACGCTTCTGGAATTTTCTGGTACGTTGCTTCTTACAGACGATTGATTCAACAATTTTTTATTTCGTCAGATAGTTTATGGTAGTTTCTTTGTTTTATAACTTCCTGTTATTTTTTATTGAAGTTTTTAACGATCTTCTTCTAACCGGCGAGAAGAGTTTTCAAATATTTCAGACATTCCTCTAAAATGCTCGTTGTTTTATGGATAATAAGATTTCACCGTTTTCCAATTATCAAATATTAATTAAGTCGCTAGTAATTCTGCTTGCAGCAAATTAAAAACAACAAGAAATATCGCTCGTAGCGTTCGATAATCCTCCAACTATAAAGTTTCAGCGTCATAAAAATTGTTTAATTTACATACTTCGTGCTTCGAGTGTGCTTCATCGATTCATCTCCCTATAAAATTAAATAGAACCTGTAAAACTAAACATACAGACGCTTTCACGCAAGGATCACTTTAAATGCAATTATTCGACTTCAAATTCTCCAATCCTTAAACTTATATTTTAAAATACATTAGCAAATCTAGCTAAACGTACTAACAAATCTGACTAATCGATTTATTCTTCGATATGTAAGAAACATTTAAACGAACAGGAAACATTTAAACGAGGAAATGAATTTTCTTTGAGAAAATGATCCAAGTGCTAATTAGTAGATATAATAAAGTTTTCGTATTTTATGTTACGAGTATATAGTATATAACATCCAGCGTCGTACAAATTACATCTATTTATATAAAGAATAATACACTGAACGAAGTATGCATATACGAACTGGCGTACAGCTGAAGTAAACCTCAATTGAAATTTCAAATGCTTGGCAAAGAAAAAAACGTTCATCCGGAAAGACTCTTATTGCTACTCTCGAACGGCATTTTATTTTTATAACATTCCCTTTCTCCATATTAAAAATAAAATCCCTCGAGATCTCCATTTCCAAGAGAGTAGGTATAAAAAAGGCTGTGTGTAAAATCTTAGCGAAGCCTCCCAGGAACAATATTAAACTATTAAAAAATATTCGCGACCAAGTTACGAAATTAAACATCATGGGTAAAAATATCAAAAAATTGTTCTAGCCCAGCTCGAAAGTACTCGTGCCACGAGTAAAAAGGGAAGAAATGAAATAGGAAGGCGAGCAGTGTGCCGTAGCCAGAGCTGCACAGGTCACGCGGAAACAGTTTTCCTTCGTGATTCAACCCTGTTCTTCCTTTCGGAGAGTCAAGCCCTTCGCTAAATCGTCGCCGGCTGACTTCCGGTACAAAGAAATCTGTACGCATACGGCTGAGTAATCCCTCGACGAGGCGTGGTGGTTTCTCGGCCTTAGGTTCGCAGGAACTAGGACGTCCGATATTAAATTCTCGTAGCGAGGCAAGAAGACCGTCGTCATCTCCGCCGGAAGGGGACTTTTTCGCGAACGCGCCTCGCAAATATTGACACGATATTTTCAACTCGCGTTTTCATGCCGCTGCTGCTATCTTAACGAATTCCATCGGTCATGAAAGACTTCCTTCCTTCTCTCCCGTTTTCCCCTCTTCGTTCCCAATTTTATTTTTTCTTCGTTCCTTCGTTCTTCCCTTCTGGTCTGCTCTTTTTGGTTTATTCGTAATCGATAAAGGAAGAACGACCTTTCAACCGAGAGCTGACGTTAAATCTTTTTTTGCAACTTGAACGATTCGACGGCGCGAGAATGGATAAGGGAGCAGAAACTTGTTAGCCGACTGATTTCAGTGAACAAAAGCTGCACAATCCGGCAAATAGGTGCCGGCGAAAGGGACAACCCTCGGCCCTTCATTGTCCAACGTACCCTCTTATTCATTTTCAGCCATTACTTTTCAGGGAATCGAACAGAGCCAGACCGAAAAAAGACGATCTTATCCCCCGGTTCGACCCGTCCGTTACATTATGCCACTATTTTTGGGCATTGAGCTTCACGTTCAACGCTGCACCAGGTCAGGGTTTGGTAACAAAATGACGATTTCCTTTGTTTTATCACGGTTATTGAAAACGTGCAGATACTTTAGGCAAAATTAATTCTCGCTTTTATTAGATTCCATGTTATTATATTTGTTTCTTCGTTGACCTAATTTGAATCTTCGGCGAGAGATCGTTTCGTATTACACTCTGCATTTCCAATTTGTAAGATTATAGTTTTCTGAGAGACGAATAAACCAAGTTGCGATTCGTTGCAGTAGCTTTCCAGAAGAAGGCGTTAATTTCGTATAAATCTATTTTTGTTAAAGGTTATCGTACAATCGGTAAAAGTATGTTAACACGGATATCGATTACGAAAATATGAAAATTTATGGAAATTATATATGACTCCAAATGTAGTTTATCCAGCATGAACCAGTTGGTATGAAATGTCAAACGTTGCAAGGACCGCAAAGGTCAAGATAGAATTACGATTATATCGCTTTAATTATGATCGTTTACGTGTAGCGTATCAAGGCATAAACTAAAGATAATTCTAATGTAAATGTCGCGACTTGTACGTTGAGCATGTATCTGTGGTTTGTTTGATGTTTATCGGAACGATAATATAAATTAATGATAATATAGAAATATATAATAATATCGTTATTGGATTATTTACATATCCAATTATTGATCATCGGAAGCAATTAGATCGAGTTTACATTTCTGTCCGCGTATTGGGCGTAGTTGAACAAATATTCTTTGTAATAATTTATGTTCAAACACGTAGGATATCTATTTATCTGTTCGTGTACAATGTAGAAACTGACGATTAAAAGCAATTCGAAATCGAGGTATCTTTGAGCTGAAAGAAAGAGGGAACGTGTCAAGTCGGTATTCTCTACGATATTCATCGGCGGTTGCGCTTTAACGATTGATTTCAAAATCGCGAGGAAACAAAAAAAAAAAAGATAATTCTATACTACGCAGTAAAGTCACGTCAGTCTATAATAAATCGTATAATGTGGGACAACAGATTAATTATTGTGCCCGAAGATGAAAATTAACGAGAAAAAGTATACGGTTGGATAACGACAAATATTATTCAAGACTTGGCATAAAATAGTAAAATCGTTCGTGCGAACTCCAATGCGAATAACGTATGCAGGATAATCGTTATCTCGTTTATAATCGTCGTATAACTATCACGATAGGTTGTGAATATGTATACAGCGACATTAAAAGGAAGAATTCGTTCCTTGCCGTTAGTTTATTATGTATCGCGAGAAAGATTAATAAAAGAAATGGGACTAATAAAAAGAAAGATATACTGATTCGGTATTCCCTCACGGATATCTGCTGGCGTCTAAACGGTATAATATACGGCAAAACGAAAAAATAATGTCAAGTGACGCTTGACATACACGCTGTACCATAGTAACCTGCCTCGTCGAGCTTCGTACAGTATCCAAGAGCGAAATGTTCGAATGCAAGAAGGTAGAAAAGATGGGAAAGTGGAAAGAACGGATTGAATGATAAAAAGAAGTAGAAAAAGTATGGTGAATCGGGGAAAATTTCTGATAAAATAGATCATTGTAGCTTGGTTAAAAGAAGCCTGGCAATTTTATAATCAGAGTTTCTATTCGAAGGAACAATGGCGATGATAATGACGTAGAGTCGATCGAGCGAATTTGTCTTATTAATTCTTACACGGTTTTCAGGTTACAATGTACAACTTGCGTTATAATATTCTTATTTATTATTATACATATTATCATTTATTAATGCACGTATTATTCTCATTTTATTACTTTTTTACTATACCATGAATATCGTATTACAAAATAACTGCAATATAGGACAAAATATATTTTCATATTTCAGTTATTAATTTTCATAGTTAAATCGTTAAGATTGTAAATTATAAAGTAAAATAACTGTCTGGCAGTTACGTAAAATATATAAATATTTATAAATCATCAAAAACGTTGAATTATTCCCGGGGGAAATATTTTTTTTTTTTTTTTTGAAATCGATTTACCTGCAAATATACGAAACCATGGTAGCATAATTAGGTACTGTATAATTAAGTTTGATTTAAAATAATTTGAATTTCGCCAATGTGCAACACAAGCCAGATTAATATTCGCTCATTATTGTGCGAGTGTATGGTTTCATTACGTGGATGGATGGAGAGATTAAACATGTGTTGATACGTTAATAACTTTTCTCCATTTTTTCAACGTATCAGGTAATCATATCTGTTCGAATTTCTATCTTTTCAGAAAATTTAGACAGAAAACGTGAAATTTATATAATTACGATAATTTTATAAATCACGAGAAATGTTACCGCGATAATGCATCACGTCACAGTACGAGATTCGCGTGACGTTCAATTTAGGTTTTCGTTCGGAATCAACGAGACGATGTAACTCTCTTTGGAGGAATCCAAAGTTTCGAGGGATAACAATAGAAAAAGCGGAGGTAATGTCTACTATGCGAACGGCCGGTTGTCGTAACCGCGGCCTGGATTTCGCTACGCTCCCGTTTCGATAGCACCGATAGAAATCGCTAATTCGCTTTTGTTCCTTTTCCTCGCCGCGAACGTGCGAGTTCCCAGAGTTACCAGCGCGCCAATGAGTCTTTGCTGCGATATGCTTCGACAGCACAAGCGCTCAACTATTAGACGAGTTCGTCCATTTTGAATAGCGCGTTTGAAATACCAAAGTGCAAGTTCTTAATGCAAATCTTAAGCACAAATTGCATATTTATCGAACGTTAAGTAGATCGCTGTGGTCTCGATATAGTTCTTTTATTACTTGAAAATACTTGGTTATTTTCATATTCGAAGGTTTCTTGTTGTTTTCACAAAGTATGGTTGCTTTTATTTGGACTCGCTATACTTCAACTTCAAACGTCCCGATGAATCATTAAACTTGTATCTTATAAGACGTAATTGATTTTTAAGCCTTTCACGATCTACCGCGTGCAACTTAGCATTTTAACAAGCAAATTACTGACGAAACGACAGGTTCATTTATTTATTTACAACATTGACGTCAAACCTTGTATCGTGTGTCTCTTTTACGAGATCATTCGAAAAAAAATATATTTAGGTCGGTAATAATTCCTATGAGGTTTTCAGAGTGCTAAAAAATGTCAAACCTGGAACTGTTAATATATAATAACGATAGAATTCTTTTGAGAAAAAAAAGCAGAGAAGAAGAGATTTCCTCTTTCTAATCAATAATAAGAAGAAGAATAACGAAAAATATCAGAACGGTCTTTCGTTGTTTTTCTTCAGAAAAAATATACTGGTCTATATTCCTAATGGCAGTAACCCCTTTTCTTGAGAAAGTTATGATTCTATTCTTAGATACTATCGTATGAGAAGTGTGGCAAAATAAATTCAGGGGTGGAACAGACGCTATTGTGTAGGTATAGTTTACGCGTGATATCCAGGATGAAGGGAATAATTTGTCGATTTTATGATAGCATATTTTACGTTGGGTGTGCTGAATGTACATATGTAGTAGTCGGAGGTAGTACGTGGTATTAAACGAGGTAATAAGATGTCTGTGTTATACGGATGAGTTGATTAAGCTCTGAACTTGGCTTGTTAGAAGATCATTTGGCGCGAAAATCTCTTAAATGAAGTATCGTTCTTGATTTATTAAATATTGCTATTCTGAAAGTTGTTGGCATTTTGTTATATTTTATGGACTTAATAAAGTCGAGGTTTGCATAATGAACATTGTGATTAATTTAAGTTGCATCTTACAGAGCAAAATCGCGAGAGTTTGCTAGCTTTTTATGAATATTTAGCTTCGATGGATTTCAGCTCGCTTGGAGCACCAATCGTAAGAAAATAAGCAAACATAAAAAAGACACGGTTTATCCTTTTATAATGCGAGTAATTTTTTCCCAGAGAACATAATTATTTTTTCAATTTACGACAACGCTAAACGATTTTCAATCATCGACGTGCATTTTTCTGTAGCATTCAAATTGCTAATGTATTTTGAAAGAATTTTTTAAATATTTAGACGTTAGAGAAATTAAAACAATGATAATTTATTTCTCAAACAAATATACATATATATATATATATATGTAGATTTACAGGAATAAAAAATATAAAATTCTCTTTATTCGTAATGCAAAAGGCTGCAGTTCATCGACTAATATCTTCTCTCTCTCTTTCCCTCTCTCTCTTCAAATTCAAATTTGTCTTTCAATTATGAAATTAATTTGCTTTTGAATTAAACGAATCCATATACTAAATTAAAGAACTTTTAAAATTTCTCAAGTTTGAATCTTATTTCTGATGACTCGAGTAACAAACTGACTTGCCACTCAATGAAGATGACTTTGCCAGAACCTACAGATAGTTTTATTAGTTTCGTATGCAAACCAGAATCGCTGTAACAATTAAAGGTAATAACGAAGCTCGGGAAGAATTTTCATATTTTCGTACCTTTGTTCGATGAAAGTCTGGGAAGCTGCAAGTAAAAGCCCAATTACACGAGACAAGTGGAAATTGAAGAGCAAGCAATTCAGATTGCGTTTCTACAGACGATAAGCGACTTCGATTCTTCGATTACCCCGCAGTTCCCGATAATCGTAAATGGATGAGTTCATCAAGTTACTGTACGCTTAGGAAGTGACAAAGAGAGGAAAAAGAAATAGACTTACAATTCGTCATAGCACAAAAGGGAGCTAACGGTGTAGTGATTACGGTTTACCTCTTTGCTATCTGAGAACTTGCTCAAAATAATACGTATAACGTGTAACACTTCACACTTTGGTTAACGAGTATCATGTAACTTCCATTGTTAACTCGATAACGAGAGCTTTGTTCTTTGTAGTTTTTGCAAAATTTTATTTCCCCCGAAACACAAAGATATTAAAATAGAAAGCTGAGATACGCACCAATGTTTCGTCAAAAATCTGGCGGAAAAATTGGGATAATTACAAGTTATTATTTCTCATTATTTTTATATTTATTATAACAACGTACGGAATATCTATTGCACGTGTATTCTTTTAAGTAGAAATAATAGAAAAATCTTTCGCACGAAAGTAAAAATAACGGGAAAATTTTATATAACGCGTTTATTAATATTTATTCATCGCTGAAAATCATAAAAAAGTTCAGAGAATCGTTTACATCCGTAGAAGAACTTATTAACTTGATCGTCCGTTGCTGTAATCACAGGAGAAAAAAAAGAAAGCGGAACAATCTTGCCTCGTTTTTGAACTCGTAACAGGGAGTTCGATGCTATAACGATCGTCGACAATTCGAAGATCGGCGTTCGTTTCTTCTTTAGCCAGCTGCACCAATTAGTAGACACTTGACAGCTAGGCAACTTCATCGTGGAGTTGCAACTTAAAAACAGCGAAGTGGATACGAAGCGAGGAACTTGGTGGACGTGATTCGATGGGCAAATATAAACGACCTCGCAGCTTCGACAGAGCAACGGTACACGCGGCGTTCATTAAATCGTAGCAATTATTCGGTCTGGTTCACCGATGCTTTTCAAAATTATCGCGCGTTTCGAATTTTCAAGACGACAATCGCGTACTGTAACTATATTGCCGGAGTTGCGCTATAAATTAATTTTAATTTATAACTGTAACTTATAACTCTGGCAATCGAAACGAAGGAAAGCGTGTGGCATTTCGATTAGCTTACCCTCGTAATAATTTGAACGAAACGTGTGAGTAATTAAGATAATAATTTTACACTTGAAAGTCAGATCGATTCGAGTCCATTTTACTCGAAACTGATTTACATATTATCAATCTATCTATATATATCGCAAAAGTGACTAATTTACTCATCAATACCCGGACCACACCCCTGTACCTAAATAGAAACGCGAAAATTGGACAGTATATTTGTTTTGCGAATTTATAATGCTTATAATCCCTTTACGATTTTTGAAAATACAGATCTTAAAAGGGTAAAACGGGAGTAATATTTCTTTTATAAGATGACCGTACTTCTATATCCACTAAAGTTAGAGACGTGAAATTCGACATATAAACTCCTCGTTAAAAATAAACGAATAGGCGTTTGAGCGTTTGAAATTCAACCCATATAGGGATAAAAAGGGGGCAAGCTGTTTTCTCAAAAGATAGCCGCATTTCCATATCCACTAAAGCTAACGATCTGGGATCCGGCAAACAAACTCTTCATTAAAAATGAGGATAAACGTGTTCGAGTGTTTTTCAAAATTTAGTTTCTAAAAGGTTTTCAAACAGAGGCTAATAAACATAAATTATCGTAAAAGCGCATACTATGCGAGCGAAGCCATGAACGAAGTATATTATATTATATTATATCCTCTTATATAGCAAGTAAAATATAGTATATTATATTATTGTAAATAAAAAGAATTAATGATAGAAACCGTTTGAAGTAGAACACAAACATAACACAACATAACAGAAATCTTACTTTAAACAAATTATAACATTGAACAGATTGTTCTGGAAAATTTTTGTTAACAGATTAAGTGAAGAAACAGTTGTTCACCCTACGGAAATAGTACTCCACATAATCGTACCACAGATCGCGATGTATCCAAGAGATACAAGTGAGTGAAATTATGAAGTATTACGAAGCATATAAAATATTTTTTTTTAATAAAACGTACTCCTCTTAACAATGTATATAATCTAGCGAGTAAAACCAATATTTATCAACGACGAGTCACCATCACAATCAATGATGATAATCCGATTATATTGGGTTGGTAACTAAGTTATTACGGATTTTGTCATTAGGTGGGTAAAGCAATACACAAAAGCCGCAATCACTTAGTCGCCAATCCAATAAATTTAAGTAATAAACTATTAGCTGTAAGTTAAAATTTACATTCAAAGTTTACAAAATTATTGGATACTATTACCGGTGCCTTAGATATTGCTACTTAAATTGATCATAATAATTTCAGTCACGTGTGTATAAACTAGTAAATCCGATATTTACATTTTTCTCATAGAACTGATTTTGAATATAACACTAGGTTGAAATTAAATTTGTCGTTCGTTGAGCAATATCATGAATACTTTCGTACGCAAATATCGATAAACATAATTTTCAGAATCCTGACACGTCTCGCTCGATACGTACAAAAGAGAGACGAAACAATTTAGGAACATACGAAGAGTACTACGCGCACATAAATCCTACGAAAGAAATTAATTCGTGCAACTCAATTCATCCTTAAAATTGGTCACATTTTTCCGCTATTTCATTGACCGATAGCCACGGAATAAATAAGTGGACGTTGTTTACCATTTCCCCCTGTTTTCTCGTTTTCTTTTTATGCCATTGACTGGGACGGAATAATACTCTATTGCCTCTGGTAAGCCAATGTAAACGACCTAGCCGCTCTCACGGGCCATGATAGAGGAACGTCGTTTTTCCAAGGAAAGTTTATTTGGCATTCACGTGTATTTCACTTGTGTTCGCCACGGGAAAGAACGGGGATGAGCGAAGCGTAGTACAGGAGGAGAAAAGAAGGTGAAAAGAAGTAGAAATTTCTTCACGGAGGTAAAGGAAAGTTAATACGATAGTTGCGATTCAATTCGAAATGCAGGAATAATTGTACGGGTATTCTCTTCGCTCCCATTTTAATTAAAAATCGTATCGATATTTATGATGAACGCGATATTATGCCAATGTTTGATATTACGATAAATCAAACCGTTTTACACGTACGTTGCCGAACGCCGCTACGCTACATCGCGAAAAGTAGAAACTGAAACCAAGCAGACTTGTAAATTCTGATACTGGCTGGATATATCGAAGGTTTGAGTGAAAAGTTTGCGAGAAAATTCTGGAATCCATGAAGTATGTAAACGCAAATACTTAGGCTGATTAGGTTGTTAAGAAATTCTCGTCTGTTTCGTCGTCGGAGAAAATAGCAATAATAACTGTTACATTTAACTAAACGAGGTCAAACATAGTTGAAACAATTATATGCATTTTAAGGTATCAAGTCTGTTTTATCCTTCTTTAGGTCTGCTACATCATTTGGAATGTCTTCTTCTTTATAATCAGTGGATTTCTTATTTCTTACATTTGAGAACAACGTGGAAGAATGCGTCATTTCTTTTTTCGTTACTTTCTTTTCTTTTTTTAATATTGTAAATATTTATGAATGTCGAAGCTAGAGCGATATTTGGACATGAAAATTCTACGACCATAGTAAACCATAGCAAAGTTAGATATATATGTCTCATAAATTTCGAAACTATCGAAAGATGATCAAAATAGCACAGATTCAAAACGAAGTTGCTATATAATTGACATCATTACTCGTGATTCGTCGAAAATTGTATTTGTACAAAGTCTTGCAAACTGCAAGTAATAACGGTACATTTCAAAATCAAGCAAAAGCGACACATTTTCGCACCGAATCGCGGTACATCGGCACAAACTTCTGCTTTCCGTGCGTGAATATAAAGTCCTTCTACTTTTCCACGGAGAAATTTTCCTAGGAATATGAACAAATGTATTTTTACGCTTCGAGGGGAGGCAAATGATGCCTTTGGAGGATCGTCTTTCACATTTTCGAGCGAGGCAACGTTTGTTTTATATTTCGAGAGCAACGAGGAACAAACATTCCGAAGGATTTGTTCAGGAACTCTCGATAAAAGCTACTTAACGTTCGGATATTCGGCCGCTTTTCGTTTTCATTATAATATAATGCACCACGACGTGACGAAATTTCACATCGACGGTGAAACGTTTACGGAGTTCGATTGTAAGTAAAACATCACACGTACGTCGCGTACGCGATACAACTTGGCCATAATTTCTCATCTGAAACTGTAATGAGACCTGTATTATCTGAATTATAGCTCGCGGCATCCACGATAATGGAAATAGTCGTGTGAAATGTATCGACTTTGTCTTCAGAAAACGAAATACCTGACGAGATACGGTAATTTAAGAAAGAGTTTGCACATTTATCGCATGGATAATATAGAAATTTCTCTGAAGTCAAACTAACTTCACCGTTTATCTGTTTCTCCTTTTTTAAATTAATTTCTCAATCTCATTACCTAAGTACACGATTAATGCTCGATTCTAAAAATAAACAAATTACTTTCACGAGATCCCTTTCGAAATTCGTTTCGAATTAAATTCCTTTTAACGCCATTCTCCTTTTAAACATTTTTTAACCATTCTGTTCTATCAAATTTTTCATACATTTCTTTTTCACGTGTCTTTACATTTAGCTAAATTTAAGTTAAGTTAAATACACAGTTGCAAAATTATTGTTTTCATTTCAAGACTTCGATAGAGCTCAGCGACTCCATAAGAAATCGCCTCATTATACTTTTCGATCTTTGAACGGGAGCAATCAAAGAAGCCGACTGCACGCAATCGAGCTTTACTTTCTACTTCAATCTCTTCTCGAGGCCAGCATCGATAAACTAGCCTTTTCTTTTCAACCTTAAGAATTTCCTTATTCTCGTCGATAACGAGCCAACGAGAGTTTGTCATTAATGACAAGAAAGTGTCGTGGTAGAAGGCCAAGGTCAGCCACTTGAAAACATCCACTCGCCGTTTCATTATGCTTGCACACGATTTTTCTGACAACGAATTCACCGACGGATGAACCGACCAGATCGTTAAATCCAGGGCGGAATTCACGAAAGGTTCACTGACATTGGACAAATGTAGAACAAAATTGAACAATTTTAAGGGCAAGGCAGATATTGAAAAATGTAACGTGCTTGTTAAATATTATTGCCACGTCGTTAAAGAGTATACATTTCTACTTACATAACATAATTTCCAAGATAAATCTGTTATTTGCCTACTTCTTATTTCTACATTCGTATATTAAAAAATTAGCGTATGGTACGATATAATTTGTTTAAATAATTTTGCGAATTGTATTTGAAATATACAATTGTTACATAGATTTTTTAATTTCTTTGAAATTTGACCTCGCGTGGCCTTGATAGTTACACCACGTCGTGTGTCATACAAAATCTCTCGCGCAACACTCGAGACACGTTTAGAAAAAGTTTCTGTAAGTGTTCAAATACTTCCGTGACCCAGTTTATTTTCAAAAAATAGTGTAAAGAGGCGTCTAACTTCTAAACGACGCACCTAGCGTTTCAACGAATTAACAGTTTAACTGTAGAAACCACAAGATTATGGGACGTTACAAGACATTACGGTACAAAGTACTGGGTATTCCATTTTCTTCCAGGAGGCAACTAGAATCCAAGAAACCGAAAGAACCGCCGTAACGCGAAGTTACGAACATCCCGATCCGGTGGAAAACCGTAACCACGCGGCGAAAGCGTGTTCGTTCTTTTTCTTATTTTTCGTCAGGCGAGAGCGTGCGGGGTTGGGTCAACGATTTTCTGACGTTTACAATGAAAGAAAAATACACGTTGCGCTGTACATTTAGTTTCATAAAACAGACCGACCCAGGAGCTCCGGAATACCTCTTTCGCCCCTGAGCTTTGCACGCTTTTTCTACTGTTTCTTCTGTCTTCTCCTCCATACCGCACCGTAGAGAAAACGAGATTATTTTTCGTAGCGTTTTCCGACGCAAGATTGCGGTTTAGTCATTATTATTATTCATCGTTCATCGAAACAATGGTTCGTAAACTGTTGTTTCCTATCTTTTGTTAGGCTACGGTTACGATGAATTCGTGTTTTGACGAACTGTTTTGAGGAATAGTTCGTTAGAGCAGTCAAATATTCTTACGTATATTACAGCCATGAATATTTAGATACATAGCGATGCCAACCTAAATTGCATGATTTGCACTGTTCTTATTTTTTAGCTATTCTATTATAAATTCGTTAATTGTTCGTATCATATGTGCCTTATAGCTTACAATACTAAATAACGTACAATTTGTTAGTTTTCGTAATAATTGTAACGGTTACTTATGACCGGCAACGTATTAGGTTGTTCGGAAAGTTCTTTTCGTTTTTTTTTAATGGGAGGTAAATATAAAATATATTATACATGTCGTACAAACGAGCCTTTCAGGGAGTCAAATAATTTTTTTATCTTGATTGAATTTTTATCACAACTCTAGTTTTTGCTAAAGTTCTTAATATCGTTACGTAAGTACTCAAGTCAAGAAACAAGTTACTTACTTTCATAAGTACATACATATATATTACATTGGAAACAAAAAAGGCTCTGTATCTAAGCTTACCCCTTTAAATTGTTTAAATTATACAAAGTACGATACACTTAAGTTTCAAAGAAAATTCCACTCTAAGCAATTTTTAACGAAATCGTATTTAAGTTAAAAGGTAGGCATCCTTGAGTTGCATTAAAGTTTTCCAAACTGACAATAGGTACATATTTCTGTCAATTGAAATAAAATAGTAATTTTTTACCTACATATATTTGCGTATTAAAACCAAACAAAAAAAAAAAGGAGAAAACAAACTAAAAATTGGGAAGGTCAATAACGTAACAATCATCGACTGAATATTTACAATAAATACTGGGAATTTATGTCGTTCATGGTTTTCAGAATAGCGACAGGAAGCTGGGCTAATCACAGTTGCCTGGTATTTTCTTTCCATTTCCCAGAATTTACATTTCATCACGTTGATAACTTCATCTCCTGTTGAATAGATCCGAGCAAAAGAATCGTCGGTTCGTGGAATTCTGATAAAATCACCGGTCGAAGATCAGCGTTCGTGACCAGGTGAAAAAGAAAAAAGAAAGGGACAATAGAAAAAGAGAAACAGAGGGAAATATTTGTAAAACCACGCAACGTGGCACGTGAGGAACGAAAGGACGAGGCATTTTCGTGCGTCGAGACTCATTTGTGAAAAACCAGAAGCTTCGTTGCTCTATCGTGCACTGGGCTCGTGGAAATTTTTAATTTGACGTTACATGCATTATCCCCTTTGTCTGGCCCAATTAGGTGTTCTTATAATAAACAGCGACTCGGTAATTAGCGAGGGCATCGTGCAACCGGAAAATTCTGTATAGTTCGTTTGCTTGATTGGAAACAAAGGTAGTCATTAATTAGATCAACTCCGTCTAACTGACCAACCGTCGTAAACAAATAAAGCGCAGAAGTAAAGAGTACATTTTTCTGATTTCTAGAACGAAGATAGGTTCGTTTGTATATTAACAGATTGAACATGAATTGCGTATATGGCGCGTCATTCGATTACTATCTTACAATTATATTCTAAACAATACTATTATACTAAGGCGATTACTATGCTGTTGAGTTTGTCATTCCGGCAAAAATTGATAAAACTATCATTAGTTGGTAAACACAATCCCCTGAAATAAAGATACAGATTTATAATGAAAGAAAAATACAACGAGAGAAAAAAAGAATATCCGATAAATGCATTAATCTCGAGAGTACGGTACTATTGTTGTTAAGAATCGATCGTTGTTTTTGATTGTTTGTTATTATTTAGAAAATTGATAAGAATTAATCCGTACAGCAAATGAGTTCTATTTGTGTTCGATATAATTCGAAATATATTTCTGACAGGTGTGATAATCATTTTCAACATAGTTCTATCGTTTTATATTTTTCTATAACTAATTCAGTGCGAATAAAAAAGTTTTGCAAGTTATTTTTCGTTCTCTGAATCTAGGTAATTTAAGGTGTTATGAAAACGTGGAGTCTCCCAGGCGTTCCCATAAGATGCCAAGTCACATAGCGTGACGCCAAAGGAAACATATGTTCAGCTACGATAGGGTAACAACACTAATAATACCTGGCTCCCCCAAATCTCTGACAAACAGGTTGCGAAATATAATGGGGCGTTACGGTTGGTCAAGGCCATCTGACAATGAGAATTAATAGGTTATTGGTTCATTGCTAGATTATATGGTTCAGTTGAGTATTACGTGTTGTGAATTTTCGATACAGGTATAATCCAAATATTCTATTATCTTTAATCCGTACGATGCGATACATTTTTCGAAAATATTCCGATTATCAAAGAATATTTTAAATATCATTGAAAATAATTTCCAATATTTATAGGTATATTTATCGCAAAGAGGAAAATTTTCACTAGACCAAAAGTATCTTTGTTTTAATAATATTTTAATACGTATACGATAATATCCTATACATCATATAATCGATCGAAACAATCGAATATCAAACACACGATATACATACAGCGTAATAAAAGAAATTATTTATCTGTTTCTCATAGAAAGTTCTTGTCCTATTCTTAGAAATCCATACTCTTCCTATCGAACGATGTCAGATTGCAACTCAATACGTGCAATGAGAAATACATTTAACTCCAACTAAAAACAGCATTTCTCAAGCAGTTTTTCCAATCGTACGCAATAAATCATCAAACATGTCACATACGCAATACGACGAAACGAATTAAATAATCGAAAGTATTAAAAATTACCCAAACGAACAACGTTCGATAAATCATTCTGCAAGATGACAATGACAAGGTTTACAATGAAAAAATCTTAATTCGAGATCGCAGGACGTTGCCACCACCTTTGGACAGTGGTGCACGATGAGTACACGGCATGCTTCTCCCACCTGCGAGCCATCCCGGACGGATATACGAGAGCAGCCGTGGCAGGCAGTCGGCTTCCTTCGTAGGGACATGCGCAGCGACCAGCGGAACGACAGGTGCGCGCCGTTCGCTACGAACCGCTTAGTTTCGGGTGAGCGTACGAATCGGTCGTATCGCATCGTGCCATCGCGTCTCCCGGCCTGTCAGTCGGTCGCGGCCTCCCTCTCTATCTCTATCAGTCGGTCGTTCATCGCGAATTTCTCTCTCGTTTAAACGACAAACGCGTAACACTCGTGGTACACGTTTGACGCGGTACCACGCGATTTTTAACACTCGACCAGCGCTCGGCTCGACCGATCATCGTTCTCCAAAGATCGTCTTCATCCTTAACGCAGATCGCGCGCGATATCCACTTCATTGAGGGATACCAAACCCTTTCCAGTAGCAGCAGCAGCTTGTCAACGCCCTGGACCTAACTCTCTCTCCCTCTATCTCTCTCTCTGCCCCCGTCTCTTCCGTCGTTTCTCTCGTTCTTTCCCATCCAGTCGCCGTGGCTGGCTGCATAGTAGCCCGCCGTTTATCGAGCGTGCACGTGCTCCGTGTCGTCTCTCCTGTCGCGCTCCGCTGACACGTTTCTAGCAACCCGACGGATCTCGTTTATACCAGAACAGAGTCTTCCTTCGGATCTGGTTCGGTCGAATATACCTATACCTTGCCATATACGTGACTAACGATGAATTTAGTGTGATCTGACGGGCGTGCGTTGCATCTGGATCCAGAGAATCGGATGTTTCGCGAAAAAGATCGATATTCGTGGGAGTATCTTGGAGGCGACGATTGCAGGTGCTCTCGAGCTCATTTGAAACATCACGAACAGTCTACGTTACCGTAGAACTCCATTCCGGTTGAAATTTCTGGTGTGCAACTGTACGGAGCACGACCTGTTGTTTGGGAATTATTGGCCGTCCGTTGTTGGCCAGTGAGTTGTGTGTTGGCCGTGAGTGAAGGTCGGGCAAGCTAGAAGATAGATCACGGTACAGTGACCTGACGAATGTGGTGCGTGAATTATTGAGTCGCCTTTTCGTTCGCCGTGGCTTGTTGATTTCTCAGGATGGGCTGTGGACTGGATTTACTTTGCAGGATTACCGGCTGGGACATGATCGCGACAATTCTGCTGCTGTTCCTCGGCTCTGTTCAACTTCCTCAAGGCGTTAAAGGTGAGTTATCGTTGTTTCATTTTCTTCGTCGGTAGTTTTGGATAGCCCAGCACGAAAAGAAATCGTGAAAGGAAAGGCAAAATGGGAAGAATTATCTCGCGCGATACGACGAGAATTCGCGATGTACGATAGGTCGAAGGATCGTGGAAACGGTTCGTGCGTGAATTCGAAAAAAGTTACACGTTCTCGAGGAGATATTTAGAGGTTATCGGAGAAGAGAAAGAGAGACGAGAGAGAACGTTGGTACGTAGGAAAACGGGGCGAGAGAAAGGGCAGGAATGCGCCTGTGTACAAATGGGCCGCGATACGCGCAGGAATTTACGAGCGGAAAACGCGTGAAAACCGAGTGGGAAGTTTTTGAGAGTTTCCCAACCAGCATTGCGCGGACAAAAAATGTACGGTTCTGCTTTCCGTATAACGAGAACGGGTAGCGATGTTCGATCGTGTCACGCGCCCTACGAACGTGTTTTACGAAATTCATGGAACTCGCCCTGGTTGTAACCGAGACAGAGTCACCAAGTTACTTGGACCCGAACGATAAACAAACCCTCCCGATTGTTTGTTGCTCGAGAAACACGACGCTCCGGGAAATATTGGCTGCGACACGAAGTGTAATTTCAATTGGTGATCCGGGTTAATGGGTTGAGTAGCTTGTAACGTTGGATCGTGGAATGTTTTGCGTAATTAAGGCGATACGAGGTGTATACGTATAGATATATGTAGATAACAACGTTATATTTTATTGTGGATTGTTCAGTAAATAAATATCGTGTCTTTTGGGTTTATTTGTTTAATCATAAATACTACTAATGCGAATATTTTTATTGTAAATACAGAATCACAGAAATGGAAACGATACGTGATTCAATACGTAATAATGTTTATAATACTATGCCAATGCAAGCCATCGTATCAATTCAAATACTTTCGGATAAGGAATACGATAGTTATAAATAATTGAAGCAGAAGTAAAGATGATTATTAGTTATCGGAACGTGTGGAAATTTTGTCCCGTTCCGTTATATATTTAGTAGACTATTTCTTTTGTCTATAAATTTTCTAATTTAAGATATTTTCTATCGAAATGGGAAGATTTCTTGATCTGGCTCTGTTATAGTAACATTGATAACGAGATATTCGTTAAAGCTACTGTACGGACAAATTTATTACAATTTACAGTTTTTTCTCTTTTCGAAGATTAATTAATTAATTTTACTGGTTACAATTAGTAGAAATGGAAATTCTTGGCATCCACAGGATTAGATTCACAGAGCACAGTATTGATGCTCCGTCTGTAAAACTTGCTTGGAGGTATCGTCTCCGTCATCGAGCGACTGAACAGAGGAAGAACTCGTCAAGCGTTATATAGAAATTATTGTCATAATAAAACGTAAACGACTATATAAAAATTTTAATTCGTTGCTTATATAACACGAGACAAGTATGTGATATTCTGGCGAATTTAAGCACGGTGCACATTTATAGACATAGAATCTTCGAGCGAGACAGAAACCCAGCTCGATCACAATTTCGAGCTCGTACAATGAGCCTCTGATGGATTGTTTCAGGTCGTTTTAGAGCAGATTTTTCCACATTTGTCATATCTGTTCGTAGTTCGTCTCGAAAAAACAAACCTACCAGTTAATTTCGTACGAACCCTCTGTTTCTACCGAGTTGTCACATTTGAATTCTCTCTATTTTTTGAAACACCATATTTTTCTAAAATTTTCTTCATCCATGATTTTTCCACGTTGGCGATTATATCGCCCCTTTTGTGTGTAAATTAATCAACGCATCGTTTTATTTGATATTATTTAATTTTTCCTGGTCATAGTTCTAATTGTAACTTTTTTCCACGGCTATGATTAACGACAGGGAACTGAGAGTTTTTTTACCTTCTGTTTTTTTTTTTTTTTTTTGATACCAATTAATAGCCCGTAGGGGTTTATTTTTAACTTGTTCAACGTTGACCATTATTGCTCGATTTTTCTAGTTTTCCACGGGGTTGGTTACGCAGAAAAGAACCTGCCGTTTTATAGAGTGTTTTAACGTTTCCAAGAGCCGTTTCCAAGCGACGTTTTCACATTTCCATGTGCCACAAATAGAGTAATTGCAAACATCTCACAACTGCTTTTCGTAATTCCTGAATTAAAAAATATACAGTGTGTCCCGGTTTTGCAACAGCAAATTGTGTCAAATAGTCTCGAATCTTTGCATTAACATCTAACGTGTATTCATTTTTGTTCGATAAACTTTCTCCTTCACAGTTTCGCACAAAATAATAATCCATTGACGTGATATCTGATGATCTCGAGGGTCAAGAAAGCGATCCTCCTCGACCTCATCGTTGAGGGTAATGGTCATTTAACCATCGCCGGGCTACTTGACCTCGGTGAGTAAACATTGCAGTTTGTGTAAACGTATTAGATAGATATCGGTAATGTGTTCTTATGTTGTGTAGACGAAACGTCAGTCCATTGTCATTTCGTACTTTCGTTATAACTTTTTAACGAAGCGTTTCAGTTCAAGCGTCAGCAGTTCCAGCATTTGTTTTCCGTTTCGTCTCTCTAAAATTTGATTATGGTATACAGGGTCGGAGACTTTAAGGGCTTATAGTATTCGCCAAGAGGAGGAAAAATGTCCAATCGGTATAGGTCCTGCAATCAATCCTTTCGACGTAAAATCGATTTTTATCATTTACGAACAGTCGATGTAGCGAATAAGTTTCTTCGTTGAAAGTAAACAAAGAGATTGATTCAGGACTACGTTATGACTATGATAAATAGATATGAGTTTTTCATTGCGACGCAAGGGAAACATATCGAACATTTAGTATAACGCGCAAGATTTTTACTTTCTTGATGTCGCTTTACTTTGGTGCCAGTAAGAATTTTGTATCGACAACCTTGAATCATTCTCTGTGTTTACGTTCAAAAAAGAAACTCATTTACGACGTCGAGTGTTCGTAAATGATAAATATCGATTCTACGAAAGGACTGATTTTCCAAGATTGGGTATTTTTTGTTCCTCTTGATGAATGGGTACGAAAGTTGCTTAAACCCTTGGGTCCTTTTTTTTAACACCCAGTATAGTACAAGCAATTAGTTTAATTAAGAAGAGATATAGCGGATATACAGTGTAATCATTGACGAAAGTATTCAAATCCTTTTACGAATACGTGTATTATGTGTATTATACCAAATTTTTTGAAATTTCGTTAATACCATAAGGAAACTCATTTATCATAATTGTATAGATAAAGTTTGAAATAAATCTGAAAATGTGCAGTCATATTTTATCCTTGCAAATGAATGTACACCGTGGCTAATGCAATTTAAAAATGTTTTGTGTATACATGTAATATACATCTAAAAGTTTCGTATGGCGAGTGTTTCATGAGTGTTTCACGAGTCACAGTATGTGTGAAAAATATTTAAATTTATATTTGATAATTCTGTGACAAACCTCTCCTTCAAATTGAATAATATCATACGTTAAATCAAAGTAATATTTTTGGAAATATCCTTGTTACAAAAACTAAAATTTACGTGAAAGTTGTATCACTGCGCGATATTTTTATATTTGATATTAATCATATTAATTCCGCAAGCAAAAATGTGAAAGGAAAAATTCGTACAGAATATTAACTAAAAATCATCCGAATAAACAAGTGAGGGGAGCGTAGTTTCCGAGGATTTAGCAGTGCTGGCGTGTTTAAAAAAAGAAAGCTCTTCACGTATTTACGGTACGATGTAAATAATGTTCGGGTCAGAGCAACGATAAGTATGGTAATTTAATAAATTCATATAGGTAACAGCAAGAGAATACAAGGATTTATTTTCGTCGAAACATTCCCTTGCATGAATTATCGTTGCAGAAATTTTTCATGGATATTTCAATAATTTTTGCGAATAATTCACTGTCACGTCGTTCGAACACATGAACAATAATTTATTACCCATAATATTAGATACGTTCTCTCTGCTATGCGGAGCAATGTTTTCATTGACTTGACAGTGAGTATTCTTCGACTTGATATCCAGATAAAATATGTGACGCAGGATATGAAACCAACACGAAGTTAATATACTTCGCAATTTTTTGATATTAAATTCCTTTAGTTTTAAGACCTTACATCGACATTGAAAAAATCGCATATTTTTGAGAATTACACATACATATGTCAAACTTATGAATATTTAATTATTCAATTTCTTTTTTTTTGCATACATATTCTTAAATTATTATTGAAAACTGTAACGATGAAAGAGAGGAGAAAAAAGATGGTTTATAAGGTAGGAAGGAAAAAGAAAGGTTGCGTTTCATCCTGGGCATACTACCAGACAGAAGTAAAGCAAGCGAAAGCTTCCTAGGAGGCCCGTGTCTTATAATCTGGAAGCCAGGTCAAAGAGCGTATTTGCATCGACTTGTATTTTAAGCGAGGATTTTCAGGAATTTTATATTGCTGTAAATGTTCGTGATAAAAACGTCTCCTATTGAATTTTTCGATTCGTTAGATAATAGCGCGTTATAGCAATCAATCGAGTCGATGTTATAGAACATGATCCATGCATAGGTCGATATATCTTCGAATGAAAATAAACTGTTCGATAAAAGGTTTTACTATGAAATTCACGATCCGAACCTCATGATTTAATTAGATATAATTATTTTATCATGTAATTACGGATACACTCGCAGGAATTATGTAACGTGATAAATATTTTGCTCGGAGCATTGAAACGTTTAGAACAGAAATTAAAGTAGATAGAGCGTTCTTTTGCTTTTCTGGAAAAAACAAGCATGGTCGAGGGTTACTTTGGTTACCATCGTTTCGATGGCGTTAATTAATTCCAACGAAATATCTCACACAGCATAGTTCTGTGCTGTGTAAAGATAATTCGAATATGTTGGCGTGAACAAATCTGATGATTTCTGCGTAACCAGAGGCAAAGGCTCGCACTAGAAGAGTGAAATTCTTCAAAGTTCATTAACTTCTTAGCAGTCGCTATAGAGGATATCCCGGAATTTCTCACGCGGTCGCGAACTCGATAATAAACGCGGCGAGTATTCACGGTGGCGTTGCCTATCTTCGCAACGGCAACGTGCACCCCATAAATTTCTCGCAATGCCCTCGCGGGATACACAAACGGAGAAACTTTATTCTTTCCTCGTTTCGATTTCGCGCTCGTTTTCTTATATCCGGCGACTGTATGCAAATATTGTTCCGCTGCGCCGGGCTGGTCGAATTCTTACCGCAATTTCAACTCCATTCGCGATGCCAACTAACTTCATGTCCGAGGAAATGTTTTTATTTTCAAGCTGAAAGCTTCCCACGCGCCTTTATGCGTTGAAATGACAAATGTTCCGAGAGAATTGATGACTGTATTGCTTTATACAATGTTTCTTGCGTTCATGGGAAATAGGTTGAAAGTAATAAAATTGCGGCTTTTTATGTATTCCTGAGAAATCGAAAGAATGCACGTGGTATTGAAAAATGTATAAATAAAATATCAAAAGTATAATATCGTGCCATTATGATATTTAACGAGTGAAACGAATCTCTCACTGATCGCTTCCCCATCTTTTTAGTTATGTTTATAGAAACGTGACGTTGAACATTCGCAATTCGGTAATTATTCGCTCGAAATTCATCAGACTGAATGTGTTAAAAACGACTCTATCGTTTCTTACGAACTAACGTCGTTTAGGACGATTAGCAATGTGAAATTCATGCTTCGGATTATTTTGGGTATTATAGCGTATTGTATTTTTGTATAAGGAGATTTACTTGGCAATGCAGCTACGTAAAATTCTACGGTAGAATTTAGGGCGTACAGCTCCTCTCGAACAGTTAGCAGCCATTGCTGCATGATTTGGAGCAGAAGTACGTAGCTTCTTCTTTAGTTTTTGAACAATGGTTCGGCTGATTCAGCTGCTTCAGTCTGATTGTGTGGGCGCTGCTTTTTCCGAAGTACTTTCGATTTTTGATTTTCCTTCGTAATATGACGAATAGTGATCCGGAAAATCTGATGTTCTTGCTGTAGAATTTCTATTTAAATGTCATTAGTCTTGATTTTTTACTCTCGCATTTATTTTACACTACATTTAGCAATGCTCTGTCGTAAAAAGTATCGAGACGGTTAAATAAAATTTAATTCGGTGAAGGTTGATGGAAGGAATCATTTGTATATATATTTTTCTAGTTGCATTAACACTTTATCAATAGCACTATTTGTTAAACACAAAATGATTCGTAAACTGCAAATATTGAGTAGAACACCAAATAATTTTAAAAATATTACATTTGTGTACTTTTTGCAAAAGTTAAAGTACTTTTAATATTTATATAAGTATTAAAACATTATTGTTTCACGTAGGATACCAACTGGCATTTATCTATAGATAACGTATATAAAAGTTGAGCTATTGATCGATATTCTCCATTATTAATTAAAGTGTTAATTACTAGGAAAGTTCTATAGTAGGTGCAGATAATTGCAGTTTCATAATGTTACGACTTGAAAGGTAAAACAGAAGTTTGCGAAAAATTACAGACCATCGATGAAACTACTGAAGCGTAATATTCAGAAAAGTATTAACAAATTATCAAAAATTTTAATATTGGAATCAGAAGATAGGAAAAAATTCCAACAATCAAAGGTAGCGCTTTAGTTATCGACTTTCAGCTCAGAGATATCACAGCATTTACCGCTTTGACTTTTAATATAATTTTATACCTTACAAACGGACTAATAGTTCATTTCAAACAAAAAGTTGTAGATTCACGATTCTCATCGGGCACCGTGAAATAATTCCATTTGCCTTTCCTCAAAAGAATCGTTCGTTCAAAGGGTTAATCACCCTAATTGCAAGAGCGTTCGAACACTTTTACGAGCCAAGATACGTTTCATCGAGCGTAGTCGATAAATTTTTGTAACAATGTCGAGCTTAAACTCGACGAATGGAAACAGGGGCAGTAGAAAAGAAGAGAGAAAAATGAAACTTGCGAAACAGAATGAAGGAAATGATGTGAAATTCAAAGGTGACAGTTGTGCCAGGAAAATTCAAGCAAATTCGTGCATAAACTTTTGGTGAATTAAGAGGTCGAGGAATTTTAATCTCGTAATGGCGCAGCTCTCGTCGTTTGCAGGACAGAAACTTGTAGGAAAACGTTTACTCGTAGCCCGTTGTTTGTTTTTGCTACGTGAAAGACAACTATTTTAAAGTTAAGCTCGTTTTGATATGAATGAGAATATCGCGGCAGTTAAGCGGATCAACCTTTTTCTTCTCTTTATACACATTCATTAATTCGCATTCACGTATCCCCTTCTTATGCATGAAACTTGAAAAAATAAACATCGACCACGAGTAAATGGATTGCTCGTTTCTCTATCGCGACTTAGTTCCTTGTTTCTTCAGCGTGACAAATGATGTATCATCTTTTCCTTTTTTTTCCCCCCTTACGAATGATTTTATAAGACAAGACTAATACGTTGTATCGTCAAATGCCAATAAATCCGTGATTTATTCACGCATCGATGATGGCCATTTTTTTCGAAATGAAATATGACACAGTGCGCGTGATATTAGGGGCAGTTTATATGATATGATAAAACAAGTGCTGGGAAATATCGTTTGATTTAACGTTGTTAGATTTCTTTTAAATTGTAAATTATGCTTCCATCTGGTTTGAAACAGTTGAGAAGTAACGAAAGTAACAAAGACGGCGAATTGAAAAAGTTTGCAACTCAGCTACGTTTATTACAAGAGAAAAGAAATCAAATGAATATTCTTCTCTCAAAGCAATAAATACTTTCTACCTACGTTTCTACTTTTTACTTGCCTTCCACGCAAAAGTTCGCAGGGCGGAAAGAATTACTTTTGCAAAGTGAAAATTGTACAGCTACTTACTTCTTCAAAAAACCAGAAAATTTCATTCATTGGAATTTCATAGTATACTCTTTTAAACTTTTCCATAGTTCGCGCCTTTATTTCGTTTCCATTCTCCAGCAACTATAAGATGCACGAAAAATTCAAGTATCTTTAACCAGTTAAAATTAACTAAAGAATCACGTGTAAATAGTCCTGTACAATACAGGATGTTCCAAAAATTAGTCTCTTTCGTTTTTAAATAACCTATGAGAAAAATAAAAAATAGCCCATTTTTTATTCCTATCTTATTCATTAAAGATTGGAAATTAAACGTGCAAAACGATATTCGTCAATTAGTCGTCTCTGCTCGCACAAATAATTTGAAATCTTTCGAGCGCATTTTGCATGGCGATTCTGAGGATCTACAGAGACTGCCAAATTGTCGATTATTGCGATGTTGAAATTCCGCGTACAACACACGTGTGATTATCGTATTCTCGTAAAATGACAGTTTGACGGTATCTTCGAAGAAATTAACATTCCACTGGAAATCTTCAAAACCATCGTGCAAAATCCACTTAGCCTTCGATAGACGATATGCATATAGAGAAAATAAAAACAAAAGCTACATTTTTGGGACGAAATTCCATTAGTTTTCCTACGCTCAAAAAAGAAAAATACATTCTTTCGAAGCATCGTCCTTAACGACGAGAATTGCTTCGCGGGAAGATAATTTGCAGCGATCAACGGCGAAAAAGCGCGACTCGAAAATTCTCGCGCTTTAACGAGCCGATGGCACGGCGAATGTATTTTTCGTTGCAGTTGGCGAACTTTTAAATATTGGAAAAGCAACTCTGCGACGGTTGGCCAGTCGACCGCTGTACAGGAGTTTTTCAGTTCTTGACAGTTTTACGATTAACGACTTGACTCGAATCGACGCGCGTAACCGCTGCACGAAATCGAGTTTCAAGCGATCCGTTAGCCGCTCGCGCCTTAAAAAAAGCTCTAAGTTCCACGCACAAATTTTCTGTTTCGTCTTTGACCCAAATAAACTGTCGCTGCTGTTCCCAACTTTTCGATATCTTTAGAAATTTCGTAGGAAACCGGCCGAAACTCTTAATTACTGGCCGAGATAAACATAGAAACATAGAATCTGATTATTCGATCTGTGTAAAATAAATATTTAAATCTATCGATGGTAAATTGTTGACTTCTTGAACATTTGCATTTATAGGTAATAATTTTTGGAATTTACAACAGGAAGCTTATAGAGAAAGTAAACTGTTGAATTAGAGCATTTAAAAAATTTGTTAATTGCAAATTGGGACGTAATTTTATACACTATTTACCATTACATCACAATTAGCATTAATTAACGACAAGCCCTGAAAACGATTACGGGACAATGTTATTCCGTATATCATAATTACAAAATTAGTAGTTTTAATTGTAACGTAACATCAATTCGCATTACGAAGCTCAATGTTTTAACGCAAATAGAATTTGAATAACCCATCGTTCTACTGCTCTCGATTTGTAGATTCTGCTTTCTAAAATAAACGATCCCAACATAACGATTATTTAACATAATTAATTACACTGTGTTCCATTTTCTGATAGCCAATTCCACGCTATGTTTCTCGGCAATTCTAACGAAAAACATGGACAGATGGGCGAGTGGATTTCTAAAAGTAAGATTAATGTACCCGACCGTTACGCATGGCTTTGTTGAAACAACGGGAAAAAAGTTGTTCCAAAAATTTCAAAAATCATCGGAAGCGAATCGACGAGAAAGTCAATTGAAAGCTCAAATGGCTCGTCAAACAGAAAATGTGTTTTTACAGAAAAAGAAAATTATTCGGAAAGCTGAAATCGTTTAATCCCTCTGCGAATGCATTTAACACTAATCGACGGTTGAGCGAGCACGCGTATACAGTGTGCACGGCTTGATGCCTGAGGCGAGTGAAAATAGGAAGAATTCGTAAACTATTGTTTCTTGAAATCATGTTCCAACAGGAGTAAAGTACGTGAATTAAAAAATTAAAAAGGAATAGTTTTTATTTACAAATTGACTAAAAATAGAAAATAATTTTCTCAGTCAGGTATCATTAAGTAAACGAAAGAAATAATAACAGGGAAACTGTATATGTCGAGCATACGCGATAATCATATAATAAGACAATATTCAGTTGTTGAACTCATATTAATAAAAATAAAAACGTGATTCGTTGTATTAATTTAACGATGTATCCTGCATTCGGTCAATAACTCTTGCGTTTTCTTGAATAAACATTTTGGATAAAGAAATTTGTAATAAATCAAGAAAGGTAATCTTCTAACGATAACGAGATAAAAATAGAGAAATATTTATTGGAACGATACCTGATTATTAAAAAATTATTCTCTTCTTTTTAGTATATTTTTAAATAAAAATCACCTCCTTTTAATTGTTTCAATTTATATATTTAACTTCTTACCTTTTAGTTTGTAAAATGTCAGCTTTCTATCCGTTCGCAAATTGAGTAAAATTTCGCTTACAAAATCCTATCTAGCCAGACAAGCAGAAAAATAAGCTAAATAAAACATTAAAAAATAAGCATTAAAAAAAAGTTGTCAATTTTTTGAAAATTATATTGTATTTTTGTTGTTGGAAAGCTTCGCTTACAAAATTCCACCCAGACAGACAGGCAGACAAAAAGGTAAGCTAAATAAAAACCATTAAAAAGTGACGATTTCGTCCAGAAGCCACGCTTTCATCACGTGGATATAAACCGTTCTATCGAAGAGAATATCGATAATCGATCACGGCAATTAATACGAATTGATCCGTTTGAAAATAGTAATTATACCGGGATATCGTTAATTATGTTCGCGAATTCCTTGTCTTGGTTATTTGTACTTTCATAGTGTTCTTCCTCTAATTGCGAGTAATTTCCTCTTTTCGAATTTGTACAGTGCGGTGGAAAGAGAGATATTTTCCAGAACGTAATCCTAATTTATTCGATTTTCGTCATCTCACCTGTGAAATTGTTTATTATAGATTTATGATAGGTTTCAGTGGAACATTTTCTATCGGCGAACGATCTTCGATCAATTGTGTTTGAAATAAAGATAACATTCTGGAAATTAAAGATAGGATCTCGTGGATCGAGACGAGGCAATTTTATCAACGCGCAGCTTGGAATAATAAATAGAAATTCAAATTAAAACGTCGTGATTGCGGTTGATTTAACAGAAACTTGAAAACCACCAGCGTTGAAGCAAAAAGTCTGAGATTATATTATTTCGCGATAGCTAACTGAGAGAATATTCCCAAAACTTTCTATCGGATAAAGTACAAATTAGAGTAATTAGTGACAATGATAGACATCGGTTCCAATGATATCAATTCGACAATTTCGATGAATTTATTCTATATTATTCTATATAAATTAACTATAGAAAAGAAGAGGGGAAGAAAGGAAGAGCAAGAAAGAAAGAGATAGTACAATGACAAAGAAGAGAAAAATACGATGTAAATTAGAAGTTGCAATGTTTTTTGAGAGATTTACGATAAAGTCACTTTGTTTCTAGTTTGTAATTGAGTCACCTTAATTAGATTCCCCCAGCAGTAGGCCTTGCACGTTTTATCACGGGATATTTCTCTATAAACTTTCCTAGAGGCAACACGCTTAAAATAGGCGTATTCTAGCGGTGGCTAGAGCCGTGCAAATTCTAACGACAAAAATAAACGTTTCGCCTATGCTAAAGATGCCTAGCGTAACGCGCGATTGCACAGAATTAATGATACGCTGTAAAACGCGTCATTTTCCAGAATAAAACGCCACGATCGAATATTTGGTCCTTATAATTGTCGATAATGCAATGTTTTTCGTGATTTCATTACGAACGAACGTTTGTATGCCGGAAAAAATTGTCGGAGAGGAGGATCAAAATGTAGAAATTAAATGTTTCGACTTTCTAATTTTATTTAAAATTGATTTAAAATTTATTTCAAATCAATTTTATTTAAAATTGATTTAAAATTTATTTCAAATCCATTGGTTTATTTTTTAATCAACCTCTATTTTTCTACGAGTTAGAATCTGCTTTTAACGGAAGACACCGGCAGATAATTTAAAATGGAATTGCCAACGGTTAAACCTTCGAGCCGTGATCGACGTTGATCTGCAACACGTTCTAGTTTTACCACAGCACGGAGCGTGACAACACAGTTCCGTCGACTCTGTATTTTTGACAGTTCGTTTAACGCGTCCTGTTGGTTGTTTCAGTTTCAGTTTCGTCTCCGATCGCTGTCCGCGATTTTTACTTGTGATTAAACTTCGTTTCATCTCCTCCTTTTTCCCCTTGACAGAGGCGATTTCACTCAGCTTTTTCAGGAAAATTTTATCGAACACCTTTTTTAAATTATTAAACAAGTTTCTCCCTCTGACAAAGACAAATCTTTTTAATTAAAATCTCGATAACGGAGAGAAAAACTTCATTTCATTATCATTCATATTCTCAATCAGAAAGATATTATGTAAAATAGAATAAAATTTCCTGGTCGTTGATTAATTAAAGAAAATTTTCTACTTCATGAACGCATAATTACGTTCGAAAGAATCTAAAAGAGTGGAATACTAGAAAAAAAAAACTTTTTTCCATTGCTCCCGGCACTTTCACTACATTATAATGAGTGTTTCAGCATAGATCGCGATTCCTTTCGAGTTTTTCAAGAAAAGACCGGTCAACTTACAAACGGCAAGAGTCGGTAAAACAAATGACGCCATACATCGCTCATTAAAACGTTCTCTTTCTATATCGCTAAAAATACGTTCTCTTCCAACGTCTCTTGACGTTACAAATTTTCTCAACAATCTAACAGCTATGATCCGTAATGTGTAACCGTAATTTATCTCGTTCCCTCGTCCTATCAGAGAAAAAATCCAAGTATTGTACAGTAATTAATAATTTTCTATTTTAAACCTTCCATTTGAAATTGAATTCCTGAAAAATTTATTTTCCATAGCCACCACGTCACTCTTTTACCACGCCGATGATACATGGATTAACCGGTTCGACGAGCCATCGTTCAGCTTATCAATGGATTATATGATCGCCGCTGCGCGTTTGAGTTCGCTTAATTATTAATTTAACAGGCGCGTGATTGATGGGCTCGTGAGATACGCAGTCGGAATATCAGATGGAAAGTAGTTAATCTTGCGTGTGGTGGGAGATGAAGGTTTAACGGTTCATCAGCTTACCTATAACCAAACCAAACGCTTGACCGCGGCTAACAAATGGAAATTCGCGAAAATCCAATATCGTTGGACCGCGTGAAGATTGCGAGGCCGAAGCTTAGCGACGATAATAGAGGTACACGGCGCATTTTTAACGCGGAACCGCGTGCATCAACCTTCGACTATCTCTGGGATGGGGTATGGCGAAACGAGATAACGAGTACGGGTCGCGTTTCGAAAAAAAGCCCCGATAACTCGGTTATCAGGGTGAAATTTTTCGTTCGATCAACGAAGAAATAAAAATAAAAGGAGAGATATAGCATAGAAAGGCGCGGTGTTGGCACCGTGTTTGTTCGTTTTGTCTCGCGGTCGTTGTTCGTTCGTCCAGCGCGAGTGAAACGCGTTTTTCAGATCGATTCAGGGCTGAAATGATTCGATAGGATACGAAATTCTACCGATATGGATTAAATTACGATTAAATTTCATAAAAATTATACATAAACTCGAATCCATCGGTATTGTGCTACCGATGAAACGAAGATTTTTTCTTTATTTTCGTCTGATGAATGTCGCGATTGAAAGAAATTTTTATACCGATTGTCAAGAGCTGCTTTTCAGTCGCGATTTAATTCTAGAATATTAATAGTTCCAATGGCGATATTTTTCTGTGTTTTGAGAAACTTTAGAGTGAATTATTGGCTGCCGCTTTGAAAAGCTTTTTTACACAATAGTACTAGTCATCCTATTGGAATTTGCTGGTGTGTTTGTTGTTTGAAAAAAAATTCAATATATTTTTTGAAGCTGTGATAGCATGTCTCACCAGAGCACTATTCACGATTTTAATTCACCGTGAACTAAACGAATCGTATTTTTCGAAGCTGGAAAATATGAATACTTCCAAATATTTACTTATGAACCATTTGGTTCGTCATACTTATATTACTTGGTCGATTCTGTACATAAAATGGACTTTTAATGCTAAGAAAACTATTTGTTTCCCTTTGTATATTATTAACGAAATTTGAAATCACAGTTATACATATTAACATATAGATCGTAATTCTTAAAAATTAGATTCCATAAATAAGTGAACAAATCTTTTTCATTCTACCGCTACTGAAACTTTTTCATCGTTTAAGAATAAAATAATCTTTGAAAATAAATAATAGAATAAAATTGTAATTCGTTTACTCTCCTACAAATCGAAAGTATAAATATTCAATAACAAGCTCAACGTTCTTCGACGAAGGAGAAGGATTTTAATAACAGAATTGGAGGAGCAGGGTAAACAATTTCGCACAGTATCATACTGGAATTATTCGGTAGATGGTTTAAAACACAGGGAGCATCTTCCAAATTAGAAAACAGAAAACAAGGCTACGAGAAGTTGTATAAACTCGTATCTCATGTCTAACATAAGGAGTCACGAGAAATTTAGAGGAAGGTAGGTAGGGGTTGACACCCTTCCTCTGTGCTGCTCGGTGTCCCGGAAAAACTGTTACTGCTGGTCGCACATGGTTCCAAGGGGTTCTTTCATGGTATGAAAAAACGCTGATATTGCAAATATTTGTTTTCTCCCTGTCATATTTTCTACTTTTACGATACATGGTCTGTACGTTTTCGGCACACATTACGTGATCTTACATTTTATTCGCTGTTTCAATCACTGTTTCTACAAAATAAAACTTTTCTATCATAGGAACTTTATATCGACTGCGTCATAACTGACTCTGTTTCGGATTGTAGAAAAATATCTTCTTTTCCATTAATTATTAATATTAGAAACATATAAATGTCGTATAATTCTAATTTTCCGCAAAGAAGAAATAAAAATTAAGACCAGTTCTGCCGAAAATAAATACGTTTATAGTTTGGTTATTTGATAATTTGTTAATGTACGATCACGATATTACACGTTTGTACATTTAACGCGACAGGGTTAAATCGTTTAATTTTGCTATTTTTCTCCGATTAAAGTTACTCTTGTAACGAAAGTTATTAAAGAGGATTTAGTAACGCGTAAATGCAGGAAGATGATACAAATCTAACTGAATGGCGAAAGGAATAACGATGAGAAAAGAATTGCTCTTTTCAGTAGATTCGATGAACCGTGAATACGTTACGCGTGAATCGTCGATATGAAAGAACGCATATGGAATAGCTGAAAATTTTATTCACTGACCTGTCATCGAATACGTCTCTTAATATCGGACGATTTCCATAAATTGATCTTGTTTGATAACAAATTTCCTTACGTTCGTTCCTATTACGCACTTCCTACCTATACAGAGTGGCGGGTAACTGGCGGTACAAGCGGAAAGGGTGTGATTCTACGCGAAAAAAGAAGTCGAAAATATATAATAAAAATTTTTCGTTCGAGGCTTTGTTTTCTAGAAAATCGACTTTGAATTTTCGCTCGGTACGCGTGCACTTTATCGTGTCTCGTTATAACGGATCTCACTGTAGATCGTTGTTTCGATGGAAAAATTAAAAAAAAAATTTTTTATTCTATATCTTCAACTTCTTTTTCCGCGTAGAATCACCCCCTTTCCGCTTGTACCACCAGTTACCGACCAACCTGTATATTAGGTTGTCCGAAATGTTTCTTTCGTTTTATAAGGAAATAATAAACGCGCAATGTTTTTTGTTTTATATTAGTTTATTGGGTAACTGGGGGTACAAGCGGAAAGGTGTTGATTCTACGCGAAAAAAGAAGTCGAAAATATATAATAAAAATTTTTCGTTCGAGGCTTTGTTTTCTAGAAAATCGACTTTGAATTTTCGCTCGGTACGCGTGCACTTTATCGTGTCTCGTTATAACGGATCTCACTGTAGATCGTTGTTTCGATGGAAAAATTAAAAAAAAAATTTTTTATTCTATATCTTCAACTTCTTTTTCCGCGTAGAATCACCCCCTTTCCGCTTGTACCACCAGTTACCGACCAACCTGTATATTAGGTTGTCCGAAATGTTTCTTTCGTTTTATAAGGAAATAATAAACGCGCAATGTTTTTTGTTTTATATTAGTTTATTGAATTATCCGCGAACATAATAATAGAAATAGAACGAAATGGATCACACCTAATTCAATAAAATAATATAAAACAGAAATTGTTATTCATCTATTATCACCTTATGAAACGAAAGAATCTTTTCCGGCAACCTAATACACGTATGAGAGAAGCAAAAACTTGGCGTAGGATTAGCTAGAATTTGGCAAACAAAACTTGCGCAGAATCACGTCACCGCGTTAATGTTTAGTACAGCTTGGCACGAATATTTACTTTCTGTTACCGTATTATTACACAGGAATTCACTTATGAATTGTGTTTTCAAGTAGTAAAATATCGATGATCAATTCGTGGAAATTTAAACGCTGCACTGATGATGGTTCCACTTTAATTATTTTCTCAATATAATGTGATTCCGCGAATATTCGAAATACGTCAGATAACTAGGTCAAATTAATAGCAACTGGTTACCTTTCTCGATTGTTACTTTGATATTGATTTATGTCTTAAGCAAGATAGGCACATATTATTTTTATTCAAAAACCTCAATAAGTAATTAATAATTTAAAAAGTATTACCTTGCGATAAGTATTCTAATAGGTTATTTTACTTTTTTAAATCCATACCTTACGCAATTGTTTGTACTAAAACCAATCTTGTGTCATACATTTTCATCCGTCGTCTAGCTTTTACAGAATTTTAAACAATTATCGTAGAAAATGATCTATTGAAAATAACGCTCTTCGATTCCATCGAAGAACCTTTTTATTTGTCACATTTACGATTCACCGAACATTTCACCGTTATATTCTTCATCCTTGTCGAAACTAACTAAGCTTCGATAGATCAGCTACACCATCGATGATCGCTACATTATTCATTTATCAATACGGAATTTCCAGCAATGCCCGATACTATATATGTAACGAAGCATATAGTAATAACGGATATTCCATCTACTCACACTTTCATGTCGGTCGACGATCGAATAGGATAAATATCCAGCACGAAGTTATTGAAAGTGCGAATTATTGAATGTAGAACGCTAGTGAACACGAAGGTTATTGATTGCCGTGTGAAACCGAAACCGACGAGAATTTGGTTGCGCGATATTGTCAAGTGGCGAAAATGCTGGGAACCCAAACACGGGCCAGAGGACTGATCGAGTTTTTTCACTTTTTCACCGATCATCGCGTGTCCATTCGAGCTTCGTTTCGGTTATGTTTGGCCACGGTAACGACCGATCGCCGCGCCTGTATTATTTCATTCGAACGAATGCTTCCCGTGGACAATGTACTTGCGATCGATCGTTATGCGCGAAAAGGCTAATTTAATTGAAATGTTGCGTGAAAGAATATTTCGCCTGCAATTGCATGCAGCTTACCTTTTTCCTGCCAATTATTCTAATTGTACGTTTGGCTAACGTTGCCAGCCTATTGCTTTAAGCATTCCTTTTCTTTCTAATAACGAAATTAGATCGTTATACGTTATATATAATATTATATAGAAGCATCATGGAATCTCGATGAAAAAGTATCGAAAATTAAGATTTACAGAGTACATGCAGTTAAACAAAATGTATGATAGTACGTTTCGTTCGTTAAGCTCGTATTTACCGAAAAATGAATTACACACTGCAGATTGCGTCCCCCTTGAAACCATCCACTTGCCGTCGAAATTATTTTTTTATATGGAGAACAATCTACCAGTAATTTGCGTTTATAGATTGAAATTGGACAACCTGTATATCTAGAAAATCGTAGCTTCGATTCCTCGATGATGACGGAGAAACGAACGCAATATGGAAATCGCAAACGAGCTTGAATTATTAAATCGAAAATACGATTGTGAGTTTGTGAGTATTGGACGTAACGATGGAAGAGGGGGCGAAACGAGCATTGTCGAAAGCGCAATTACGTCTCCGTAATTGGCGTTTTCACGTGACACACGGGCCTAACTAAGACACGTATTCACGGTGATTCCTTAGCTGCATAGAGATACCATTTGCACGATCTAATCTGGACGGAAAATTGGCTTCTGCTCGCAGCTTAGCAACTACATTCGATGCGACGGTTTGACGTGAAATTTAGGAAAATCTAATTTACCGAGCCGGAGCGCGCCAGAGATCGTGATAGCTACCCTCATTGTTTTCGAATAAACGTGTTCGGGGATTTAATCGTGCGGTAAAACTCGGACGAATGAACCTCTGATGATTTCGGCCGTCCCTTGCTTTATTTATGAAACAATTACCTATTGTTAATTGTGTTTTAAACGGTTGCCCGATCGATCGTTAAAATGTTCAATGTTTTCTCGTGATTCTATAAAAACATTCACCCAAAGTTGTTCAGTCGTTTAAACCGAAAAATAAAATGTACATCGCGAACCGTGCAGTTTAAATTGCAAGATTAAGTGGAACGTTTTACTACGAAGTCCTAAGGGATTACGAAGAGAAAAGTATTAATTCATCGTATTTCTTTAATTCTTAAAAATAATTCTCATATATATTTACCACATATATAATCGATTAATCGTTTCCTCTAATAGTTCGGGTCAAATGTTACAGTCCGCTATGAGACCAACAGGTGTCGTGACGTTTATTTAATTAGATGTAAGTACATTTATCTTTTAACATTTTCACGATATCGCTATTCACAATCGGTATCTTTTGACCTGGAAGTTTAATTAAAATTGTTTCTCTCGGAAACTAAAAATAGGCCAAATAAAAGACAAAGGCTAACGTTTCTATCAATTCACGTTCCTTCGTTGCCGAGGATAGAATGCACCGTTTTCGCTCGGAGCTCCTCAAACCTGAAGATAATCGATTTCCGAGATTCGATAAACACAGGCGACTGGAACCGATTCGAGATATCAACGCACGAAACACTAAGATACTTGGTGATCGTGTAAAGGACAGATTCGATTTTACCACAGACCACAGGACGCAAATTCAAATTATACAATGACGCCCTATTCAATTCATTATTCGTTTAGAAGCGGCCAGCGGCGAAACTTTGAAACGTCACGTTGCGATTCACAACGGTTAATCGACGAAACTTTCGAGAATTGAACGTCTGAAATTCAGGCTATTACACTAAGTGTTTTCTTCGTGGCACGTGCGAATTGCGGAAACGAATTACCCGAATTTCACTCGATAACGAGACAATGCAAATTTATCCCGTTCGCTAATGTATCACCGTGCACTTTCCTCTCTTTCCAACAATGTTTTTGAGGAGACGCCTGAGCAAAACGCTTTTTCCATTCTAAAGATTTCTTTCGCCAGTGATTTAGCGACCCACGTTGCTTCCTTCTTGGCGAAGAATTTTTGCTACATGTCCGCTTCTGCACTGCTGCAGCGTTTTAATTAAAACCTATAAAAATCGAAGTTTAGTTGAGATTAACGATCGAGAATTAAAGTTTTCAAGAGACTAGTCCGATACTGATCCAACGCTAAAATTCTAGCGAGATTTGGAAATGGTTGATGAAGCAATAGAAATGAAGGAAACTGTGAAGTCAAATCTTTGAAGAGAATAGCCCGATATCGAAGGAACGGAAAAAGCAATAGAAGTCAAAGTTGAGTTGCGATAGAAGAAAAATTCAGATTTTGAAAGGAACAGTCCGGTATTGAACTAATATCTGGATTTGTACCGCGTTTCAAAAGTAACGCAAAAATCGATAGAAATCAAAGTTTGCTTAAAATTGAAGATTAAAAAGTAAGCTTCTGTAGAGAACAGCCCAGCATTGTTTGAATACCGGAATTTTAACGAGATTTAAAAGTAACGGAGAAAGCAATTAAGAGATTAAAGAGGACTCGTGCAATCCGTAAACTATCTCTTTGTAAAGAACGAGTTCTATGGTAGGTAAAGCGCAATGGTTTGACAGATTTGGCGATGTATGTGGTGAATAATTGTACCGTGTTAATTTGACAGGCTTTGGGACACTAAACCCTAGAGTTTTCGTATGTTCGTAGAACGTAACAATATTTTCAATGTATACTGTTTAAGTTTTAGAAATACCAGGCATAATGTAACATCGATCGCTGTGAGATTGGAAAGCAAAGAAACAAAAGGAAATAAACCGCGAGGAAGAAGCAAAGAGCACTAATAGCAGCGAGTACATTCACGATGTTGATTTCATGTTTAATTCACACAGTGAAGTATCTGAATGCGAGCTCGGTCGTGCTTTGCAATTTTTTAACATCCATTATTTCTCTGGGAAATCCTGAAGTTCGCGCGGTGAGAAGAAATATCGGCGAACGCAGTTTGCGTTAACGGTTTCCAATAAGGGGGATGATAAATATTAAGTGTTATCTACTGTGATGCTTTAACAAAAAGAAATTTGTTCGGACAATAATTTCAAATTGCCTTTGTATAAGAAACGCGTGCCGTGATTTTCAACCTGATCCCGTTCATCTCGTCGTGATTTTCTGCCAGACGATTTGTTTCTTTCTCGTTCCATGTGTTGGATTTCCAGCAATAGATCAAACGACGTTGATTCGTGGTCGATTTCGAACGAAACTGTTTGCTCGTGTTTGCAGACACTGTTCTTTAACACCAGTCAGGCATATGTAATATTCCTTGAGTAAATCTTTACAGACATTGTTGGCAGACAAGTTACATTCCATTTATTTTAATACGTGAAATATTTAGTTTATGAGTTATATATGCCATAGTTTTTCTAATCCTTGAAAATGTAGAAAGGTGGTACGCGTGCAAGCTGTCTGATTGCATGGAAGAAATTTAACGAAATATTTGCATTTAATAATGTTTACTCGTATCTCTCTGAATATAATTAAACTAATGGAATCTCGATAGATATTTATTTCACCCGAAATATTATAATAAATATTTTGCTTTGAACATTTTGTGTTTCCGCGTGTTACACGTTCTATACATCTCTGCATATTTACATGGCGCATAAGCGTATAAACGTCCACAGTCAAGTTATAATCCAGTCTATTAGTTTGTGGGGATGTAAACGTAGCCGTAATGTATACATTCAATTAGAATTTCTCGTTGAATCGATTCTAATGAGAATTGGAATGATCGAAATGTTTTCGAATGTGCTTGACTGAGAAGGCACACGTGTTTGTCGCGTGATGTTACACGATAGCGTAACGAGGAAATCGTGACCACTTGGAACAGAATAGCGAGAATTTCCTATTTTCTGAAAATAACCGTTCACCGACCCACTTTTCCAGAAGACGCGATGTATCGTTCTAGAAATGTTTCACGCTAGCGTTGTTGTAAATGTATTTTTGAGGGGAGCGTAGTTTCGAAACAGAAATCGATTCTGCGAGTCATTCAACGGTAAATTTCAATCTCAGCGTAGTACGTAGTGCACAGCGCGATGCATTTAAATATTTGAAACATTTTCAGAACAAATTGATATCTTTTATTTATTCATTCGACAGAGAATAAATTCTACTATTAATACGAAAACAGGAAGATATGTTTTATATTCGATATATCAATCTTCGTCTTTTCTGTTATTTTAATGTATCGTCTTCCGAGAATATTATTAACTAATATGTTTTCAAGTGTAATGCGATCATCGTCCGTATTTTTACATTTGCTTTCGTTCTTGAGATTATGAATAAACGAAATCAATGATTTTCGCACCATCTATTTCATATACTTTTTTTTTTTAACTTAGTTATGTTCGATAGGTATGCTTGTACAGTTGCTTGGGATCTATAGAATGACGTAGAATGGTAGAAGATGTAGATTAGAATTAATTAGATGCTGGGGCTACTCAGACGTTTTAGTATATTCCGAAACTTATTACGTAAACATTGACGCAACATTTCGTTAGCAGTTTTTATTTTCAGTCAATTTACGTTGTTATATTACCTTGTTTAACGTGGGATTGCGCTAAGGGAATCTTCAAGACTTTCTCAATATTGTTTCTGTTATTACTCCTTTTCCCAGCTAAATCTGATAATTCGACAGCATTTACAATACAGAAGAACACTATTCTTTTTCGTGTCTCGAAATTGTACAGTGGATTTTTATAAAATATCTATTGCTTTGACAAATTTCTTGTACCTTGACCAATTACATCGTTATAATATTATAAAAGGCAACAACTTCGTTTAATTTATACTACAAACTTAGATTTTCGGTGACGTTGCCGGCCCATGCTAGGAACACTGCTTGGTTCTTAACGAATTTGATTTACAAACTAACGCAATAAATTGTGAGAATTTTAAATTACTAAGAAGCTGTCGTTCTTCTACAACAGCGAACTGCATCTGTGCGCAACAAGATATGAAAGCTCGAAAATATTCGTAAATATTCGTTGGTGAATCGCACGAGGGAAAAGAGCGACAAGAGAGACGCAGAGAAAGTTGTAGAACCGTCGACATGAATGGTAACTCTCGCACATTTTTAATATCCGTAGTATTAAGAAAGTTTCAATTTTAAAGGGGTTTCCGCGGGTGCGAGAAAAAAGAGAATTGTTCACGAAGCTCCGTTATATTCCGTCGTACCTTGAACTGCATTCAGTACGATTTAAAAGTTCCTCCATCGACTGTGCCGGTAACAAATTACCCAGGAGCCCTGCGCTATCCTATGGAATTTAAAAATGTAAATGAATTAGCGCGAGATTGCACGAATACATAAAGCCGAGTTGTCGACTGAATAATTGGAGGTAATTGCAACGGTCCGAAGAGAGAAAAGACGAGAGAAAAGTTTCTTCGCAAGGAAAGAGTTCTCCGCTTATGCGTTCTTATTAAATTTTCTCAATGGGCCAGGTTTCTGTTGTCCGAAGGAAAATTTGAGACATTTGCATAATTTCTTAAACAAACGGTACGACCTCTATTAGCGCGATAATGTAATTTGCTCACGATTCGATGAGTTTTCGTTAGGCACATTGTGTTTAATGATGGGCCACATGGTAAATATAATAGTTCGTGAAAATTCGGTTAATTTTTAGTATTTTACAAGCACGTATTAGTATAATATTATCGGTGTAATTATAATTATATAGTACAGTGACTGTCAACAAAAGATATAAAACAATTAGGAACAACGCTTCTGAAATTTCTTACAAAATCAGCAGCCTGTACGTTTAAATAATCTTAACAAAATCTTAGCAACAATATATTTTACTATTTAACTTATATACGTTACGTTATTAAATAATTAACGTAATCATCATTGCACTAGGGGGGAGAATGAATTTCCCGAGTAACTTTGAGCAGGTGTATAAATCCTTGCTTGTGAATTCACAGTGCGAAGTATAATGTTGCTTCGTTCTCTGAACTTTTTAATACTCTTTCGCGTCGAAGTACAAATTGCATTTTCTTCTAGCGCGCACATAATCCGTGTAAAATAGTACTGTTAGAGAGACTCGCCCGCACTGCTACAAATATGTCCCATTCTTTTTGCTCGTCCTTGTTGAGACAATTAAACCACGTAGTAACGTTATGCGAAATTTAAAATTCCACGTGTGAAAAGAAGTTCCAAGGCAGAAGATTTTTATATCTGTTCCTGGACTTAATTCTACGGTGCTTGTTTAATGCAGAGTTAATTGCGAATTTGTCTGTTACGATTATCGACTATAATTAGGTATATCGCTTAATATCTTCGAAGGAAAGATACTACGATACTTTTGCGGAACTAGCTCGTCATTAAGAATAACGACGGCCAACGATAAAAAAATATTAAAATCTTCACAATTTTTCTATTTACTAAGATCAAATATAATCTCTTGACTAACGTAATAAATATATCTTATTTTTTCTTTAACTTCTACAATTTCTGCAATAATATTATGTTACAAAGATACATACGTTATAATAACGTTTCTTAAACATATGTAATAAAATATGAAAAATTTCTACAATACCATTTGAGTGGCAGAAACGACTAACAAACAAGCGAAGAAACTCGTTCTAATTTTGTAAATCGTCTTGAACGATCAGTAACAAAAAATTCTTTATTTTAATCTGTATCAACGATTCTAATCTAATCTAGCTTCTATATTACATTAGCCACGCGAAAGCTCGAATGGTAATTTCGAATGGGCGATAAATGAACGGAATCTCGTTGACGTTTACGTGACGCGACTGTTCGTACACACATTGGAAGTGTCGCGTTACGAGGGAAATAAAGTTTTAATGGATGACACCGGGTAGGAGTTTGCGTTTCAAGCGTAATTAAATAAAACGCAGTATCTGGATCAACTTGTCCGCGGCAATAGCGACAAATTGTTTAATTATAACTGTTCGTCTACGGTCACCGACCGAAAAGTTTCTCCAGCTGCAGATGCAGATGCGGTCAACTTCCGGCTCGGAGTTAGCACGCCGCGACTGCCATTTGTTTGCGTAGACAGAACTTACCGCGTGTACACCGGGTGTCAATAATTTCTGCCGGCTACGCGTTTCAATGCAATTCGTGTACAACTTCTAATACGTACGTGTTACCGGCAACTTAGGTGATTTGCAACGAACTATGGAGTTATTGTATTAATCTGAAATTCAAGAGAACACGAATTCCTCGTAACTGTTCGATAGAACGTTTTGGTCAGATCAAGCGAGAGAACTCTCGCTCTTTCCCCATATCAGTAAAATTTACAAACGATAGTTCGAACCAGAGCTCGTTCGCCGTTTAGCTATTGCTGGTCGAATAAAAAACGAGCCATTCGCAGAACGCCTGCGAAGCTTCGTATAGATTAGACCGAACATCTGAAAGAATCGAACAAGCGTTTTTGCAGGATTCTTAGAGTACTTTCGTGTTACTAGATTTTTGTTAAAATAAAAGAGCGAGCATTCGCTTGGTCTAAACTCAGCGTTTAATGGAATCGAATCGACTAACGATTTAATTTGTCCATTGGCGTTTACGTATATCCAATGGAGATCTCGCGTTTCAACGTATGAAATTTTGAATGATATTTGGGTTGCGGTGACCTCGCGTAGTTGAGAAAGCGCGGCCAAGCCTGGAGATTTACGAAATGAAAATTAATTTCGCGCGAGAGAAGAGAAAAGAAGATGAAAAAAGGAGAGAGGAAATTCATTTTTGCGATGAGCAAACGAGTGGCAGTGGTTTCCATCCGCGCGACATTCTTTGGCGTTGTTTTTGAACGCGACACAGCTTTTTGAACTTAACGCTGTTTTCAAACGGAACGTATTAAGCTGTTGCCACGAAACTGTGTCGACTTAGCGCGGTGGCAAATTAAAAATTTATTCCCGCGTATCCTCACCGGGCACGGATCGAGTTTTAGCGAATGCGGAGCAAAGGAATTAATTGTACAATATCTCGTCGTTTGCAGACGAAATAATTAGCCGATGGGTAATCCTCGATGAGGAGTGAGACGATGCTTTCTTGAAATTGTAAAAACAGCGTATAAATAGAAAAACTTGTAAAGTATAGCTCTGTAAACGTATAAAAAGTATTAATATTGCGTACATACAATTATTATACGCTATATATACACTACAAATATACAAATAAAAGAAATATCACCGAGCATTTCGATCTTTGTACCTGTCACATATAAAAATTATACATTATTAAAAAGTGTACACAACTGCTGACATAAACAACAGATTAATTATTGTATCGTTTTAAATCCTCAGTTATATGTTGAAACACCGATACACCATTACTTGGAAATTTCATTAAACTCACAAAGATGTAATCCTATCTCAATTGCATAAGGAATACGAGTTTGAAGTAACTTTTCTGCAAAGTGAAAATTGCAAAAGTACAATAGTTTGAATTTTTAGCCCACGTTAGCATCGGGGAATAACTGAATTTCGTCTAAGATCGAGGTCGTACGAAATCGACCGACTCGAATGGAGGCAATTAAAAACACCGGGACCACAGCTGTTTCGAGCTTATCAATGCCGTCAACGGAGAAGTTTAAATGAAACAAGTTTTTGGCTAGGTAGAGTAATGCGTGCCTTATGTAACTTTGGCTCCATCCCCCGTGGGCCCAGCTCGTTTCGCAGGAAGCGTTTACTGCAGACGGAAATAATTACCCTTGCCACGGGTTCACACGATAATAATAATTAAGAACGGACTTTTCGCGTCCGACACTGGCTCTCGTTGTTTTCTAGAGTCAGCACTGTCGACCGGCTCGAATCTTAAAATCACACGAAATACTCGAAACCTGCACGTGTCTTTCTCTTTTCTTGGAAATACGAGGATTTTTCTTTCTTCTTGTAAATGCTGTCTTGAATAAATAGTTTGTGTTAATCTTTTATTCTGTTAGTCTTTTATTCCGCCAAACTCGATACTACGATTTAGTAAAATGATGGAATTTGTATGTATATAAATTGTTATTCTGGTGAAATTATTGTTTCTAGATCATAATACTCGGAATGAAAGGTATTAAATATTTTCACAAACACGTATTATTTCATATATTATCTCACGGCGTACGTAACACGAACTTCGCTAACTTTTATATTTAGTTTTTATTCGGCATGAATCATAATTGTTCTCAGAAAACAGAGGTAACATAAATTCCACATATTTAGTAACTCCCCCTTGGATCTATTTTCCGTGATGTCAAATCTGCGGAGTATTCTTGGTCCTAGTGACCAAGTGAGTTAGGTGACTCACGAATGATACGAATAATTCGTTTCACTTCTGTCCTACAGATAATAGAAATCGATATATACCAACATTATCGTATCGTATATCAAAATTATCAACAACAAAAGAAGAAAAAAAAAGAAAAATGTTGGTGATTATCAACATCTTATAGAAATTCGTCGATGACTTTGTTATTATATATATGCAAGACCAAACTGCGGATTTTCATGAATTTATGGAAAATTTGTAGATTATTTTTTAAATTATTTATTTATTCGTAAGAATACGAATTTGCATAAATATCTGCAGTCCGTACGTCGTAAACGATTAATTTTCAATTTGTGTCAATTTCCTTCTATAATTATTTCGTATACACGTGATCGTTGCAGCAAAGTAATTAAAAGGTGGCCGTCAATTAACAGCTGCCCGTTAAAACAGCATAAACTTTCAACATACTGAAAACAGTTTGGTCGATTTAACCGCGATGTCTCTAATTTAGTCGCGATGAGAATCGTCCTTGAAAGTTTGCTTTGGTCCGATTCGCATCGTGGTTTTCGGCTACGGAAGAAACAATTAACGCGAATGCTACCCGTGTGACTAATAATTCAGCCATGGCATGACTCACGGAAACCCATATAATGCTTTTAGGCTGTCGCTGCTCAGCTCGGGGAAACCATTTTAGTTGAATTAAATTCAACGATGGTTTTGCTCGAAAACAGTTCATTTCTTGCAATTTGGTTATTTACTATGACCGAAATAAAACAACAGGTGGATGGATTTTATATTTATTGCTTTGAAATATACATCAAACGGAATGTATTTATTATTGTTTTTTAAATAATAATATTTTTATTTTATTTCTTTTATAGAATTTAGTTGTCTGTTAATACATATCCAATAACGCGTATTTCATGCTATATTGTTTATTTGTTTTAATTGAGCGGGGACACTGTACTTATTCAAATGATTAAACATTGATGAAACGTGTTTTAAATATAATACGAATATATACGATGGAATTTACTAGATTTGATAATGTATTTATATGCAACATGTATTATTACATAAACATGAAAATTTTCAAATAATGGAAAGCAATTTGTGTACCTCAACGCGTTCACTGCGATACGGAACACGTATACCTAGTAACAAACCATCTTCCTCGGGGGCCTCTGTTTTATATTTCCGTCATTTTTTCATATTTCTCGACGAAATGAACACTAATGCTTTCGCGGAGTAAAGTAACACAATATAGTGAAAAATCCTTGGGAGCTTATTCGTTCCGTAGTGCCAACGAAGGTAACTATTCGTTGTACAGCGCTTGTTCACATACCTTTAAGAGTGATTCAATGTCTTTTTTCGTTATCGATTTATTATTCTCATTGTAAAAGAAAAAGTCAAATATCGTCTACTCTTATCGCTTCATATCATATTTATTATTGGATCGAAATAAACGCAGATTCGAATAAACGTCACATACTTCATTATATTGTAATATGTTTCATAAATCTTCCGAATAGCAAAGTGCAAATGAGTATGGGGTTACGGTAGTCTCGTATGGCCAAATACCAAAATACAATACGGCCATTCAATCAAAATTGCTACGGGACACTGTTGACCCGTACGGGCAAATAGGAAAGTCCATCACGGGATCTGTTTGTCCCGTGCCGCCAAATAGGAGAGTCCTTTAGAAAAAACAGCGAACGTGTTGGAAGAAGTGGCTGCAATTTTTTCAACAAAGTTTGGAGTAAAATCAATTTGAAATTCAATTCAATTGAATTCGTTCGAATCATATTTATCTCTCGATTAATTCACCTCCATTAATCTGTAATCTGTAAACGACGAATCGACGAACAATTCAACGAAGGAATTTATCATTGTTTGGTCAAAGAATTAAACTCTTTTAGAAAAGAGTTTCGGTAAAAATTTGCTGGATAATTTATGATACGAAATGACGGAAGAATTAATTGTGCCAAAGTGTTTCCGTGCTCTTGCTGTCACGAACATCAGGCTGCATCTTTCCTCATTTTTCTTATTCCGGCGTGAGCATCCGAATATAAGATCTTAAATAGTTCGCGTGGGAAATGATCCTCGCTTCTTTATGAAATTGCTGCACAATCGAATTTCACGAATTTAAATCGTTTGGAGGAGATAAATCTTATCGATCGTGGAAATAAAAACAGATCTTAACTGAAACTAAAAGTATCTGGTACAAAAGATCAAAATTCACCTTGCTCAGCCCCTTGAGAAATACAAATGCACGTTTAGTTTTACTCAATCGATGTATATTGTCGAAAGATACAATGAACATTGCTATGAATAAATATTCCTAAGCGTATATAATCCTCTGATGAATAACTAGCCTTAATGGCTACGTATCTATATTACTTGTTTCAGAAAAATACAAAATAATTATGCTCTTTAAATCTATCCGAGATCATCCACTGAATATATACCTTAAAATATACCAATACTACTATTCTCCGTGAAACGATCTATAATCTATCCATTGTCTCTATTATGTACAGATAAAACGAAGATAAAATACGAAATAATAGAACAAACTATTACACCGTGTATATATTCATCTACATAATAATTTCCTAAACTCAATCCGACCAAAAGCCAAAGCTCACGATGAAAAGGTATCGCATCAAATATCCAATAATTCCTTAATTCGCAAGTAGCCAATTCTTTCTTCTTTTCTTTTTTCTTTTTTTTTCTTTTCATGAACGAGACCGAACAAAAGAGTCGCATCGAAACAAATACCAGTTCGATTAGAGAAATCCTGCAGCATCGCCAGAAGCTTGCAACAAAGATTACAGCACCCAGTATCGGGAAACGATCCTAACGGAGTGGCCGTTAATTATCCCCCGACCGAATGTTCCGCCGCTTGCTAAATATAAAACTTAACAAAGGACCAAATATACTCGAATAACCGGACAAAACACGACCGGAGTAGCTGGTGTTCGAATAATTGGGTCGAATAATTGGGTTGGAGAACGCGGGAATAACATAGGGCCGAGGTGAAATTTTGTTGGTGCGCGCGCACTCCTCTTATACGTACGTATACAGAACGCGCGAACGTGCTGCAAACGAGCACGATTACAGAACAAACATTCGAGTGGCCTGCAATTGCGGCTAAATTGATACGATGGTACATAAGGACGTGGTTATCTGATACGGTGCGGCTGGAGTTTTCATTTTTACGCGGCGCGAATCGAGTAGAGAGAGGTCGGCTGGCTGGCTGGATGCCAAGTTTATTCCTGTATTTCGAAGTTTCCGAAACTGTGATTGACCCCGGCGTGTAATGTGTTATTATACACGGTCGGTCGTGTAGAGAGAATATCGATGGGCTTTACGTTCGTCGAATATCGAACGCGACTCCGGCCCCGATATCGCGTTCAACTTTCAAAGTAATAGTCGTATTATTCGACACGCGCGACGTTTCCTGCTCTATGAACCTCGGGTAAAGATGTTTCGCATCATCAACGAATCTTTCCATCGATATTAGTCCTTAAAGGTTGTTATCGGTGAAAGTTCATCTTACGGAAATTTTATTTTGACATTATCGTTCGACGATATTCGTAATTCTTGTACCGTTTGACTTTCTATGAATTTTTAAAACGAAAAGAATCCATCAGAATGAAATTTCTTCTATGATAGCACTAACGTGATTTCCTTTAATGATAGTTTTTCGATTGAACAAATTAACTCTCTTGTGTTTTATGGAAATAATTATATTTACTTGCATCTAAATAGAAGACGAAATTAATTTTGCTAAAAGTGCTTGAATATTCTTAATAATCGTAGAAGTAGAGAATCTAAAGTTTATTATTTTGCTAGGTTTAGTAGCCTTAGCGTTGAATTAAAGGCTGCAAAGAAAGTTATAAATGTAAAAGTACAATATGGAAACGGGATATTTCAATCAACTCAACGGTCTTCGTACTAAAAATGCTTATTAAAGGCTTCCATGCTTCCATTTTATATTTCCTACCGCAACAGCAAGCATTTCTCCAAGGCTTTGGTATATTCGACTGTGTTTCATTCGATAAAACTGTCGAACGCATTCACTTTAACCGATAATATTATACTTTACAGCCGCTAAGTGTGAACGCTTTGAAAGAACGCAAAATATGTGTCGCGACATGCTTTATTTCCGTGAGAGAGGCAGCGAAACGTCAATGAAAAGGTTTCCGCGAGCTATGCACACCATATCCATAAATATCTGGCTTCGACAGTGGCGAGACAGAAATTTCCCGCGATAATATTGCTTAGATCAATTCACGCGAGGACAAAGTCGAAGGAAATTTTTCTTTTTATTTTTTAGGATAATCCGTTTCCTAATGCACCCCTCTGTGGCCATAAATTGACGCGAAAGAATGTTATCGATATGGACTTTAGGGAAGAAACTTTACTTCTTAAAACGTGGAATAATATATGGAATAGAAAATACTGTACGTAAAAAGTCCCATACAAAATTTTTCATAAATATTTTATACGATTCAAAGACAAAAAATAACGAATGATTTTCTGGAACTTTTATAAAAAGACTGTATTCGATCTATTTGGCGTTACTAGTAAAGTTGTGGAGGATTAGTCGTTATTAAGTTGAGCGGAATAACGAGAGCGAATTATTGCTGTCGAAATCCGTCAAATATATTTTTGTATAAATAAATAAATAACAGACGAATTGTGAGTCATTGGTACAAATATAAGTTGCGGAATAAACACCCGATAAATACTCGAAGAAACTTCGTAGATCACTTCGATACTTGTTTACACATTGATGTTCTTCGACACTGTTTGTTAACTCTCTCGCTCGTGATCGCGTCTGTTTATTTATACTAGTCAGAGGAGAACCGGAAAATTTGAATTCGTCTACGTTTGACGGTTGTATGTAGCGACGACATTGTTTTGCCCGGAGTTCATTCGTTTTTACATTACTTGTAACCTAACGGTCTTGAGACTCCGAGGCAAAACAACAACAGGATTTGAATTATCCTGACTCGTGTGCCGCTACATCACCCCCCTTCCAGTGATAACGTTTTTATTAAACTTTTAAAATATCTGCAAAGTTTCTCTTGTCGTCGTTATTTTCTATTATCGATACACACGATCCGACGATCTACGCCTAACCGAAACCTGCCTGGAACCAATCGGGAAAACGTGCTATCCAAGTAGAAAGGAGAGCCGAAGCAAGGGTTGGCGCTTCCATATCGACGATGGGAATGGTTTTGGGCCAACGCGAGAAACGATCGATACACGTTAGACAATATCGATAACCTTGTGAATATGGCATGACGATAATGTCCACGTGTATGTGTTCGAACCGGCCTGCTAACGTTTTGAACGTTGCGACTTGCGAGAATACGTGTCTGGTGACTTTGCAGCGTTGACACGGTATACACTGTCGCGTTCAAGTTCGACAATCTTTATTAATGGACGGCCAGACGAAACGCGTTGTCACCAATTTTTACGTAGCACGTATTCCCGGATAGAAAAGTCCATGTAACGACTGAAATACGATAGATGCGTTGCACTTCGTTGTGCCTTTCAGTAAGTCGTTGAGTGGTTGAAGAATTTGCGCGGCCCCCGGTATGAAACGTCGATAGAAGTTGATCATACCGAGGTACCTTCGCAGTTCTTTAACGGTCGCGGGTAACGATACTTTAATTATCGCGTTAACGCGTTCAGATAGAAGTTTTATCCCCTCTGCAGTGACGGTGTAGCCGAGAAATTGAATTTCGCGCACGCCAAATTCACATTTTGCGAGATTTATAACGACCCCATATTCGAGGCGTTTGAACAAAATCCGCAAGTGTTCGCGGTATCGTTCTTTGGTATCGGACGCGATTAAAAAATCATCAATATAAGCGTAGACGAAATCGAGACCTCTCGCGATTTCGTCCACGAATCTTTGACACGTTTGGTCGGCGTTTCGAAGCCCAAACATCATGCTAGCCGCTTCGAACAGACCGAAAGGTGTAATAATCGCGGTTTTCGGTACGCAGTTTTCTCCCGGCGCGATCGAAATTTGACGGTAAGCGCGAACAAGGTAAATTTTGGAAAAGATGCACTTACCATACAGATTGTGCGCGAAGTCCTCCATGTGCAGCGGTGTGTTCCTATCTGGAATGGCACGGGCTTTCATTGCCCGGTAGTTGCCACATGGTCGAATTCCTCCGTCCTTCTTGGGTACGATGTGTAAGGGTGATGCCCACGGGCTTCGCGATGGCTGCATTACGCCTTGCTCGATCATGACTTCGAATTCCGCCTTCGCCAGCTTGAGGTATAGACGGGAGTTCCGGGTGTCGTGCAGATATGACGCTGCACACCATGCCTTACAGAACTTCGCCGGAAGACGAGCGGTCGCGTTAAAGCAGCGAATTCCGATAATAATCTGTGGTACGGCGATTCCTCGTCGATGGTCTTGATGGATCTTACGTTGGCCGAGGCAGCGAATCCTCCGTGGTCCTGTCTAGTAGCCGTTTGTTTCGCGGGTCGACGAGTAACCCGTAATGGCTCAGGAAATCGACGCCGATGATGAGCGCTTTCACGTCGGCTACCACAAAACGCCATTTAAAATCTCGACGCAGGAACAGATCGAGGGACAAGGTGATAGTCCCATATGTCGCGATACGGGTTCCATTCGCCGCGAACAGTTGGTAATCGCTTTTGTTCGCGGGTCCACGCACCTTGTTGCGCGAATAGACGCACGTGTCGGCACCAGTGTCTATTAGATACGCGACATTTGTTCGCTGGTTCCGAATAAAAATGCTGCGGGTTCCCAAGCCGTCGACGTTCGCCGCGTTTACGGACGCTGGTCCCGTTTCCCTGCTTCCACCTGCACGGGAATCTACACTTTCGCGCACGTTCGCGGTACAACGCGTGGTAATAACCATTAAAGTTCAACGCGTCAATTCTCGAATAAAGTTGCTTCATTTCTTCGCGAAATGCGCTGATAAAATCGTTTTGTACCTCTCGACTGCTAACGGCTGAGATGCCGGACGCGCGCTGGTCACTTCCAGTACAGGCTTCCTCCACTGTATCCGCGGCCTGAATTAGTCTTTCCGGTTTTGTGTTGTCGATCAGCGCCAAAACATACCGTATGCGATCGGGTAGCCGGTTTTTCCAGAGAGTGAGGATAAACTGCTCCGACGCGAAGGAACTGGCGAATTTCTTCAGATCGTGATAGAATTGGGACGGCTTCCTGTCGCCCGTTATTTCGTTTTCTACCAGCCTCTTTACCCGTTCGCTGTCGGACTCGGCCAGGCTCCGTATTAGCTCGTCTTTAACCGGTCATACTGTTCGTCGATCGGGAGATCCAGCGCGATATCCTCAATTCGCTCTAAATATTTCGATTCGAGGCACCCGAGCAGGGCGGTGGCTTTCTCTTCGTCATCCTTGATTCCCGTCGCCGCGAGCTGTGTCTCAAATAAAGAGAACCAAAATACGATCTTCTGCGGCTTCAGTGGTGGCACGCGGATTGTTTGCGAAGTCGTAACCGTAGCGTTTTGTTTCGACATCTTTAACGCGCACAGTCTCACAATACTAATTTCGCTATCTCAAGATCACGTCGGGGTCACCCATGTGAAGGATTATTAGGTTGAACGAAATAACGAGAGCGAAACTGCTGTCGCAATCCGTCAAATATATTTTTGAATAAATATATAAATAACAGACGAATGTGAGTCATTGGTACAAATATAAGTTGCGGAATAAATACCCGATAAATACTCGGAGAAACTCTGTTTATACGTTGATACTCTTCGACACTGTTCGACAACTCTCGCGCTCGTGATCGCGTCCCTTTATTTATACTGGTCGGAGGAGAACCAGAAAATTTGAATTTGTCTATGTTTGACGGTTGTATGTAGCGACGACATTGTTTTGCCCGGAGTTCATTCGTTTTTACATTACTTGTAACCTAACGGTCTTGAGACTCCGAGGCAAAACAACAACAGGATTTGAATTGTCCTGACTCGTGTGCCGCTACAGAGTGTTCAGTGGAGATTTTATTACTATTGATCCAATGATATAAGCTCAACTGTAGCATGAAATTTCGCAATTTTGCATATTTTAAACTTTGTTTGTCTCTTAATAACTGCAATTTCTTTCGAACGAACGAAAACAATAACAACGAAGAAATTCTTATCAACTGCGTACATAAAATAATATTAATACACCGACAATTTATGGTTTCAGGAAAGGAATATGTAACTTCAACCTCTCATATTTATCTTCAAAATAAAACAAGAGTAATATACACAAATAACGCTCTACTGCCTTGAGTGCGAAGTGGTCAGAAATGTTTATCGAATAACATTCACCGAGCAATCGTAGCCAAGTTTCTTACTCTCGACAAATGTGCTAATAAGAGCATGAGAATTTACACGACTGTCGTGTTTCGTCGCTCCTTTCGTCGACCGTGCTTCGGTTCAAATTTTGAACCTTAATCCCCGCTTGATTTTCCGGACACGAGATTCTGTAACTGTTTGGAGCAGCGTAACGACAGCGAAAACTCGCGGTAGAAAATTCTGTAGCGAAAATTTTAGCTCTAACAAGACAAACGAAACGCTACGTGCTAACGCTTTTTCCGTTTTAAGTGACGGAGTTGTTCCTACTGGAGAATTCTCGTTGATTAGGATGCCTTCTCCCTCTTATCGATTTGTTACCCAGAGAAATATGTCGTCGTTTCCACCGCGAATAGCGTTATACGTTTCGAGAAAGTACGACGAATATTTATTTGTAAAAATAGAGACGACGCTTATTCCAGAGATGAATTTATTGGGCTAAATAAAGTGGGTTATTATAATGAACCATTTATGCAACATTCCCATGAATACTGCGGTTAGACACAGTATTTGCCAGGAATTTTATAACTTCGTATCTGTAGCGCTCGAAGTATTCTCGTACGAGCTACGATACAGTTTCTGCTGAACACAGTGGTTAAATACACGTTTCTACCGACCATGTCGATGAAAATTTAATGAAAATTTACACAATAATTTGTTAATAACGTCGTTCCTAAGTATTAAGGCATTTACTGTTTTCATATAAAACGTGACGATGAATTTAAATATCAAGGAGTCGATTAATCAAACAGAACTTTATTTCCATGCAAGCTTGCGATCCAATATATGTAAAGAACAAAAATTTGTTAGGCGCAAAAAGACGATAAGATTTTGAAATAATTATTGGTTAAGGATAATTGTATAACGAGAGACTGTTAATGATTAATACCAGGTTTATTTACACGAAACGTGATTTAATCTTATTCTTAACGTAGCTTAACTCTATGCAATACATCAAATCTTATCTGAACTACGTGTGTTGGTAAAAGATCGTACGAGAAATGAATTTCCCGTTCACACTTCTAATTAATTATCATCTGTTTACTTTGAAATTATTCGCATAACTTTATTTTCTGTAGTCGTTAAGAAGAACTCGAGATAATAAGTATCTGCATTACTGATCTTAATCATATGGATAATATGTGGATAATATTGGATTGTTCGGGTAAGTATTATTACACAATTAGCAGTTTATTAATTATTGTCGCAGAAATACACGAATACAATCTTTCGTTTACAAGACAGATCCAATAGAGGTTTCAAAACGACATTCTTTCGTAACATAATTTCCCATATTTTTCTCAGTTGCTGCATTCAGCTGCAAGTAATAATGCAGTGAATTATGATCGCGATTTCATTATCCGTGTAATAAAAGTTTACGATAAATTTCCATCCGATCTCATCAGATACTCTGTAGAACTTACTTAATAACGACTGTCAGAAATATTACCAATTTTCCAGAGTTCATTACCGAAAGAACAAAAATTGGAAAAAGAAGAATTATTTTCATTAACAAAACCGAATACGAGTAAGCTCAATCAACTAATTGAAGGGTATATATCGGAGTTGAAACTGTTGAATTATTCAAACAAACGTTCTCTGACATCCACGTTGCTCGTATCCAGTCAGCCAGATGAATTTTTAAGCAACCGGAAAATTGAAACGCGAACCTCGAATAAAGTTTCGCGCTTTAGCGTCGTAAACATGGCTGGGAACGAGCCTGAGTTGATGGCCGCCCCTTCGTCCCTTTCAATTTTTCACGAACCCGTAATTAAGGGTTTGATAACGGTCCGCCATTACTATTTGTTAACAATTACAAGCAGGCACGGATGAAGTTTGCGCGCGTGGCCTCGCCAGTTCGCTCACGCGTGACACGTGATTCTGACTGTTATTATAACTTAAAACGACCCTAAATGAATAGGTGGAGGCTTCGTGTATGAGTCTTGCGCTCACGATAAGCTCGCAGCTTTCCTCATTTACCCTCTCTCTCTCTCTCTCTCTCTTTTCCTTCCTCGACGGTTCTCTTTCTCTTCGTCTCCGTTTCGCCTTCGTTTGCGTCGCGCTTGCTTATTAGAGAGTAAACTGACGCGTTGCCAGAGACTAACACGGTGTTTCTCAATGTCAGTGGGAAAATAAGATAACCATCGATAAACGAGTCAAGGGTTGTTGTTTTGCAATATTCATATGAGATAAATATCTTATCGCATAACTATATTTTTAGTGCAGGATGCTGATTTTTTGTTGAAGTTTGGCATATTTGTAGGTTTATAGACTGTCTCTGTCGTTATTAGTTAATATTTTTTTCATAAAGCGTTTTCTTTTTTCATGCGTTTTATATATAATATGGCGTTTCATAATCGATACTACGCTACCATAGCACACTATCAATTTTTATTATCCGTTCTGCTTGTAGAACAACGGCAAAGGACTTTTTATTTCTTCTATTTTTGTCATATATGTCAAGGTAATCCGTCACACAATGATTTTTAATGCCACGCAAGATAAGACATTACCGATATATCTTGGAAATTCTAAAGTGTCGTACGTTTGCAGTACTTTTGCGAAGCTTTTTCAAAATCTATTTGATTTCTCTCATTCTCAATTTCATGTAGATATAAAATTATGAATTTTAGAAGCATGTAAATAATATCTAATGCAATAACTTGTAAGATTATCGAACAATCCTTCCTAATAATTAAGAGATCCAGACGTATCACTTGTTACAATTTTCGTTTTTCCACATTCTTCATTCCTTGTATTCTTTATTTCGCATGGACGCATAACGGGATATTATGAATTTCAGAATTACGACACAGATACAGTGTGTCTTTTTAGCAAATCTACTCCGATTCTATCAAATTTTTAAAGTCGTACGAAATGACACGAAACGATACCTACTATTAAATGATAAACAATGACGTAATTTAATACGAAATATGAAATTATACTATTAAATAATCCAAAATTTATCATAATTAGTATGTAAATACAGTAATAATTACAATGGCGTGTAAATATTTCATCTCTCATTGAAATGCGTATAATTTTTAAGATTATCGAATGGCTCTCTCTACATAATCAAAAACGATATGAAATTTCAGTACCAAATTCTCCATGTCGTTCGTAATGCTGCAATAACCGAAATAAGCATTCCTCCATATCCACAGGAATCCGAATTCGGACCCTTATATACGATTCTCTCTAACAATACTCACCGAACGTGGCTCACCGAATTGAAACGGCGAAGGGCTAATTTCCACCTACGTTCTGATGCGATTATCCAAGCAGCGAGAAGCGTGATTCGACCTATGCTGGCCACGATTAATTAGAATTTAGCCGTTGATAACGAGAGTTGTCGGTTTTTCACGCCGGAATCATAAGAATGACTTTTTAAAAGCAGCTTACTTTACGAACTGGCAATGAGAATTCTGGCATATTACGGTGGAACACGATGAAATTGCGTTTCGTAATTGGCGCGCTATAAATTAGAAAAGTTAGAAGCGCGTTTTCACGCGCAGGCGAGTTGGCCGGAACGGCGAAAAAGCTGATGCAGTTTAAATTTAAAGACTGTCATTTAGGAGGTTAAAAGAAAGATGAGAATACTTTTCGTGTAAAAATTCATGTTAGTTGGCTGGTCAATGAGAGTTGCTGGTACTATTAATTTCATCGAACCGATTTTAATTAGCATACGAGTAGCATTCATCGCGGAACAGATGTTTGGCGTGGTTCGCGTTCACGTTTTCCGGGTTTACAACAAATTGTCGCAGTTTCGGTGACGTTATTGACGCCTGATCCATTAGCGTGCTAGCCGAATGACAATGATTGCGAAGACAACTCACTGTATCCGGCGAATCGTAATTGTCGAGTTTAATTTGATTATGAAGTTGACGTACGAAATTAAATAGGTGATTCACTGGAGTTTCGATTGAAGTATTTCGGTACAAAGAGGTATGTATTTCAAAGTTAGGCGACCTTTTCGCGACAATTTTCTTTTTGCTCCTACACACCTCCCAGAAAGTGTTTGCGTGAAATAGAAAATAAGACGAGTGTTTGAAAGTTTTACGTCTTTATATTTTAACATTATTTACATATTTTACATTTTAATTTTCTATATCATCCGTTCAACAAATTTTCTTAAGAGACATTATGTGACATGTTTCTTTACTTTGCAGTACTTGCGTACATTTGTGTAGGTTGAATGTTCTAATTATCGTTTGGAAGAATAAAAAACTGATAATGAGATGAATATTTGCAAGTTAATATTAAATCTTCCTAACTCCACTGTAGAGAATTTAATTCAGCTTCCTATACAGAAAAAAAATTGGAATAAAATGTTCATGGACGATTACAGACGATTTCCTATATCGGAGACCATTTTCTTGCCGTACAATGCGAAACGAGAACGATTTTCAGTGCAAATTTCGCTGAACGTTTCAGCACGATGTTCGATAGAATTTTCTTGATCGCAGCGTTTAAAAGAACGAAACAGAGAGCATCGGCAAATAATAAGTAACATTAATGTCTACAAAAAGCTTAAAAAGATTTTGCATCGAAATTCGCGTAGTTTCGGCAAATATTAATACCTTGCTGACCTAAATGATCGCGATGACTATTGTTCAGTAGCGTGGAAAATAGCGGCCATTAAAAATATCGTAGAACCAAGCGGGTAGTTTGCGCTCGTTGCATTTGCATTTCGTCGTATAACGTCTGACTTCTAATTACATCGACGTGGCGAGCGTAAAAATAAAGTGCAGAGACGTCTGAATCGAAAATAGGATTAACATAGAACGTTGGTAAATATTTCAACGAATTTTTCCAGCTCTTATATGATGTTGATGTTACGAGAGCCAGAGAATTATGTTTATTTGGATAATTAGATCGACGGCAAATAATAAAGCGTGAAAGCTCTGGTGCTTGAAAAGGACACGATCGATTTGATGAGATATCTTACTCGTGCTCGAAATATTATATATACCCGGAGATCGAAAAATGTTGAAGTAATTATTTTAAGAAAAACTCTACATCTTTACTTTCGTATATTCGTGACCTGGAGACTGTTGTTACGAAGAGAATAGAATTTAGTGAAACGAGAAATTCGAAATAAGTAGAGGTCCATATTATTGTGGCCTTGAATATAAATTATGTTTTGGTTTACAAGGTCTAGAAACAAAAGAACTATAAGTATATTTCTATCGCTGTTTTTTGCAGCCTTCAGCTAGAGCTACGAGATCAACTTTTTGGTAATGTCCTTTGCTGTAAATATATGAACGTGCTGCCTATCATAGCACTTTTTTCTATTGTATTGTAACACTGTAAGAGTGACAATCTGGATCAGCTATACTATACTTATACTTATACCTTTATTTATTTCAATATACTTTTCTATTACAAATTCATCCACTCGTTCTTCTATCAGTCAACCTCGACAGAACAAGATGAACAGAAGAATTCTTTTCGTAGATTATTAAATATAAAGTATTCGAACACCTGTAGATATTTTACGAATATCCATAATCATGACACTTTCATGAATATATTACGCGCGTTGTAAGAAACATTTTGAAATTTTTATGATTGAGCCACTCGAAAGAGCCAATCAACCGATAATCGTTGATGTTACCAGATACTGCCTTTTGAATTTACCTTAGAATTTACTTTTAGAAATAAGTAGTTTGTCTTTTGGCAATGGAATATTAATCGTTGTTTTCCTATTTGTGAACACATCGTTTTCTCGTCGATGAGCATTCTTCAATTTGAATTGAAAGATGTAATAATCAATTAAATAAAATAATCAAAATTATCCATTGATAGGTGTAAAACACCGTCTAAAAGCACAAATAAAATTAGTATACTCAGGGTACATGAATTTCTCATACACGTTCAAATATAGAACATGATTGTATTGATATAATCCTTGTATCTAGTACGTAGAATTGTACAAAATTAAACTGAAAGCGTCTTTTAAAATAATCGTTCTCTCGCCTATCTCATTCGCTTTTAGAAACTAAAACTACATTGAAAACTTAGCGTAAGTTACGATATACAAGTAAAAACATTCTACGTTCAAATTGAAGATCGTGTCAGCCTTTATCGCGAAACGAGTGGATCTGAAATTGGGGCTGGTGTCTACGGTAGAAAACTTGAAGGCGTAAGTCGGAGGAAAGAAATTGAATTAGCCGAAGCTAGACGAGCTACTATAGTCCATGAGCAGATAAATTCGCGGGGATCCTTTTCGCAACAATAGCGCAGTTAATTTTGTCGCGACGAACACACGAAACTGAGATAATAGAAAGTACAATTATTATCGTAGAAACAGTCAGCGTGGAAAACATTTTAACGTGGCAATCAAGCTGCTATTATTAACCTTTACAGTCGTAAAACGTTGATGCGAATTGAAGATAGAGAAACAGAGAGAAGGAGAAATTGGAGGATCCTTAAACCCACAAGCTGCCATTAACCGGAGACGTTAATTCAGTCAGGAAAACGCGTCTGGTAATCTTTATACGCTTCATTTTAGGCTATGCAAATGAAATGCGGAAACCTCTTGTATTAAATGTTTGATCGTCTAAGCAGTGATATACGCTGCTTAAATATTAAGCCACGTACTCTGTGAATAGTAAAGGAACGACTAAGCCTCTTAAAAATGATCATCTCCGGTTTTTATTAATTTCTTAATTTCATCACGTAAGTACACGATTAATATTCCATTGCCAAAAGACAAACTACTTATTTCTAAAAGTAAATTCTAAGGTAAATTCGAAAGACAGTATCTGGTAACATCAACGATTATCGGTTGATTGGCTCTTTCGAGTGGCTCAATTATAAAAATTTCAAAATGTTTATTACAACGCGCGTAATATATTCATGAAAATGTTACGATTGTGAATATTCGTAAAATATCTACAGGAGTTCGAATACTTTTGTGTGTATATTTAATAATCTACGAAAAGAATTGTTCTGTTCATCTTGTTTCCGAAATGTAACTTTTGTACATACCCAGTGTCCGTTATGCCTCTAACGAGAACAACCGCTAATTCATTTTCAAACACACACAGTAACACAGTTACGTACGTGCAGACTTCTATACGATGCGGCGCCCCAGCTTCCACGTCGTAAGGACAGCCAAATTACGCCCATAACGAGCAGTAATTTAGCGCAACAACGTCATTCAGGATACAAACACATACATCGGTGGAATCCTTGTGGCTAAACCGGGACTCAGAGAATGGAAACGAATTTCAGAATTCGAAGGTCCGCGACGTCGTGTCGTGTTCGCATGGAAACGCGATCTTTGTTCCCTCGCCTCGAAGATGCATAATCAAAGCAATAATCTCGACGAACGATGCAGCGTACGATGCCCTTTGCACGCGTATGTATACACTTAGCCAAACGCAAGCATACTATGTGTATTACACACAAACAGAAGTTGTCTGTGAACTGGGGATTTCCATGCTAATGCGATTTCTGTAACAGACAGCTTCATTTGGCTCTGCGGATTTCCATATGGCACTACGGTCGGTCAAAGTGATTCGAAACTCGCCTAGTCTGATTTATACAGCATTTTCAAGTCCACGCGAGTTATCCGTGATCCTGCTCTTGCATTAGCCGCGCCTGTCCTAAATTATCTCGTTCAATTGGACTACTTACATTTTACATTATCCGGAATAACATTTGTACGGAATACGCAGAGAATCGTAAAAGGAAAAAAAGAATAGGTACGGTTATTTATATAATTAAAATATTAATAAATCGAGAATGGTAATAAATTTGTTTCGGAGAGAAGTTAAATCAGAATGTAATGAAAGTTTCAAAAACCAAGAGGAAAATTTGTTCAAGCGGATAATATTTTCGGTTAAAATTATCATCGTTCAGCGATGTGTGTATGTTATTTTATTTTTCAAATCTACTTTTCCCCTTGTTTTATTAGTTTTTATGTAATACCTTCTCGCTGGTCCAAATAATCTTATCACAGAATTATTCAAGTCATCTTCTCGTGTTTGGTTAGACGATATTTTTAAAAGTAGACGATATTTTTTAATTCTGTCGTTAATGCATAAAAGGCTATTGATGCCTCGTAATATATGATTTCATAAAAAATATTTGTACACCACTTTATTTATCGAAGCGTTTGAACGTTAATTAGTCGAGTCAAAGCATAATTAGCGTCATATCATTTTTATAGTACTTTCCTACCATACGAAAATTTAATGTCACATTACGAAATGTGATACTTGATAAAAAAACGCTTCCTTGCGAAATAAGGATATGGGCAAATACTTTTTATAACCGACATATCACAACCAGTTTGATTATTCTATACGAAGTTCAAGATTGAATTTTTGGATTTGAAGCTTAGGTGATTCAAATAACCTACCACACTGTACGTCATTCTTTCTGTAACAGATAGCTTCATTTGGTCCTGTGAATTTCAATATGGTCTTACGACCATCTCTACGATCCTACGAGTTATCCACGACCCTGTTCGCATTAGTCCCATCTGTCCTAATTGATCTCGTCCAATTGGACTACTTACGTTTTCTCGAGGATCATAGATCTGCAGCTAAACCACGCCGACCCAAACTTCGCGTGAACTTTTGATCCCTTTTATAGCACGATAAATTCGCAAACTGCACAGAGCGAATGTCCGCTTTAAATGTCGGAACGATTCCGGAAATGTATCGTCCTGTCATCCAGACTCGATACAATTTTTGCTCGTACCTTTTACGGCGATTCCTGGATCGATGAATCGGTCATAGATCGGCTCTTGGAAAATTTCATTAAAGAAATGTCGAGTTCATTACTCGAGTGTTCTACGATATCGATTGTCGAAGATTACGTATCGGTAGGAATATTCCTTAGAGCGGATTTATCGATTTTAGATAAATCTGCAACGCAATGGGAGTACATTCGCCGCATTTTATTTTGGCCAATGTTACAATTGCGTCGAAATTTTTGCTCGAACAGTAAGCAGGTTTTTTATATTTCCCTGATTTTTTTCGTATTGGCCACGTATCGACTGAAAGTACGATTTTTTGGTAAAAGGAAACCATATAGTAGCATAAGTTGGATAAATTCTCGTGGATAATAGTTTTCGACACTTTTGATACTTCTGCTGACACGCTATACTCTGTGAATTATGTATTAATACTTTGAGTTTACCACTGTTAATGGAGAGTGGCCTTTCAGAATATTCTTCGTCTCTAGGAAATTTTAATCTATACATTTTTTTAATCCATTAAGTACCAAGCGATATAATTTAGCATAATGTTATGTGTTTCAATTTCTTGAAATCCCATAAAATTGTACAATTTACGTGGCATTGAAACGCAAAAGGTATTAAGCGAATTCTTGAAATTACTTTTCGTAACTACAATGTTAAAAAATAGAATTTAACAATATATGCAGTTACATCCATTGAAAAGAAATTGTAAATGAAATCTTGCATCAACGCAACATTATCCTTTAACAAGTTAATACAAGCAATATCGAGATATTATTATTTCTTTTATTCGATCTGATCATGCAAATTAATAGATTTCGCAGCAACGTATATTTTATCGATTGTATTAGGTTGTTCGAAAAGTTTCTTTCGTTTCATAAGGAAATAATAGACGCACAATGTTTTTTGTTTTATATTGATTTATTGAATTATGCACGAACGTAATAATAGAAATACAACGAAATGGATCATACCTGATTCAATAAAATATAAAACAGAAACTGTTGTTCGTCTATTATCACCTTATGAAACGAAAGAAACTCTTCGGACAACTTATAATATATACGTATATGGAATAGGGCGATTTCTATTTAAATATTATCACTGCGCGGACATCGTGCGAACCAGGAATGGTCATGTTGTGGTAAAGGTAATTTGGCAAGGTGAAAGTTCGGAATAATTTCGCGAAATATCTGAGGACGGTGCTAAAGCACGGCAGTATAAAGGTTCATTGAAAGATATGAACATCGAAATCGTGTTAAGTATAATGGAGCATAATGTCTATGGATATTACAAAATTACAAATTACAGAGATAAAAAATTACACAGATGCAAATAAAATATGAGATATTAAAATTATTATATTATACCGGGGAACGAGGGGAAAATAAATTTTCGTCCTAAGAAACTACTTTCTTATTCGCTAATAAACTCGTTCTATAAATTCAAAATTAAAAGAGTCGTAGTTTACTAGGGTTTCTCTTTACATCTACGTACTAGATATTTAAGCTGGTTTTAAAAAGAGATAAGATTCTCGTTTTATACCCGGCGAAAAGTCAACGGGTGGAATTTATGTAGTAGTCTAATAAACGTTCAACTCTGATACGCTATTTCTTACATCATAAAAAACATAGGACGAAAGCGTCGAACGATCGATAAACTGAGGAAGACGACGAAGAAGATGAAGTTCCTTTCGATGATAAGTATCGCAGCTAAAAGAAAAAAACATCCTTTTGCCGTTTGATACGTCACTTTTCCCCTGCTTATCAACGATTTACCTTCCGACGTTTCTTTTGTAGCTGTCCTACGGACAGAACGAATTTCCAGAAAAAAATGTTCTTTAAACGCATAGAAAAATGTTATTGAAACTACAAGCGAATTTCTATGTTACAATTTCGTTTATTGGGTCACATTCTAATCGTTATAAATAATAATTGGGGAACATTCTAATCGTTATAAATAATACTCAATCATTTAACAACCACGATTAATCCTAATTACAATTACACAAAGAATTCGTATGATTTTTTTATTACAGAGTTGATATGTGGTAGCTTCTCGATCGCAACTCTCGTTTCCAACCATCGAGTCGAGAAAGAACACTTCCTGACTTACAAACGCGGCTTGTCAAACGCGGTTACTTGGCCGCTCGCGGTTATAGCGATCTTAAAAGAGATCGTCAAACGAGGCTGAATCCTTGCGGAAGGGCGCGCGTAACGCTGGGCGGCGCGAGTTTCAACGCTGTGACGGGTTAAGTGTCATAGAGAAACGTACGAAAAGCGCGAGGTGCACGGTGTGCATATTCACCGAAATCCTCGAGGCCGCGAAAAGCTCTACCCTACAAATCTCGCACACAAATTTAACGTTCGCGAGTGGTGCACGTGCAGAGAGAAGCAAACCAGCGCTGATACCTCTCGGTTCGTTTTTATACGACGAAAATCGTTACGAGCTTTCGTCGCGCCGCTCTATGCGAATCAGAATGGCGTGGTCGTCGTCGCAGCTGCGCGACCGAGCCATTTGCATACGCGCGGGATGCTTTCATCGCGTCTCTTTTTTCCCCTCGTACCTGCAACCCTCTTTTCTTTGTCGCGACGACGACGATTCTTTGCAGGGCGTTTGCGAGTCTTCCGTTACGGATTAAATTTAATACGCTGCCCCGTTGCATAGCGGCTCATTATATTTTTACAAAATCCTCGCCGTCTCCGACGCTAAGAAACTGGATACACCGTTTGGAATTTAAAAATATTCAGACGCGCGGAATTGCACTCCACTAGACCCCGAGCAGGAATTTCTGCGTTTTACTCGCGTACGATGACGTGCGGGCTTAGACGAACAATATGGCATATCCGGGGAAATTGTGAATACCTGATTCGTTCGCTTTGTGCTTGTCAGAGCTGAAATGGATTTTTACAGATCATTTTGACGGATGGATCGAGTAGAATCAAACGTGTAGTAGTGTGGTATAACTAATAGCATATTTTCCGACGTACGATTTATTTAGAAGAAAGATCGATGGTATACCAGTTGGAAATTACCTTTTTGAGAACGTTCAATTTTCTTGGATATTTTGTTCCTCTAGTATATTTTATACTTATCTTTATACGTGTGCTTTCCTTTTTATGGGGATAGGCAGGATGAAACTCAGATAAATTACATCTTTAATTCGGAACGGTGTAGTTTAGTAGGTCAGTCGTAACAGAATTAATCCCTTGAATTATTTACCATCCTTGGATTCTGTACTTAATCCGTTGCCAACATTCGCGCAGAATATGCAGAAAATTGTGAAAAGAATAAACCGAATTGTTTCTATTCCGAAGAGAAATTCGATTAAAACGTAGTTAAAATATAAATGAAGGGTAGAGGTTCCAAGATCGATCTCTTAAATCATTCGCAGTTGTTTCATGTCGAGCAGATATTCTGGAATATAATTCCTTTGCGAGAGTATGCCATTCTTATTCCGTTTGTTAAAATTCAACGAACGTCGTGACAATTCGTATCACGTACATTTGAGACGTTAAAGCGGAATAAAAACCGAAATCTCGGTTGCCGGGATTCAAAGTTGGACAAAGGATAAAGGTACAGCATTCTGACGAAGTTAAAATTGTAAACATTTGGAATTTGGGTCAGGCATGTGACTCGGATTCAGAGTAACAGAAACAAAACAAAAACGAAATTGAATTTACGGTGTTCCGCTTATTCGTGCCCTTGCGATGGGAGTCGAAAAGTTTATATAATACTACTTTGTTTTTCTTTCTTCGTTCGACAGCTGCTAACGAAAATTTATAATTGCTCCAGCTCATTACAAGCACAGAAATATAATATTCTCGCTGTCAATTGAGGAAGGAAGTCGTGGCTATCACCGAATTATTAAACAGCGTTGATGTTTTAACGATGTCGTTTCCGTAATTTCATCGATAAACACTTTCACGTCGATTATTCAAAACGTACAAATTATATTTTGAAAATATCGTAAATTAAATATTCCGAATAATTACAAATTAATAATCGAACGATAAAGACATAGGTAATTTTATGATATCATTTTTAGAAATATCAATTTGTTCCTTAGTATTGTGTAAATCTCTTGCATCGTTGTAATCTCAATACAAGACGTTAGACATTAAATAAATTTTTCTGAATCTCTCGAATATTTCCTTACGCGTTAAAGTACATAGAAATTCGTGGTAGTATAGCCAAGCGATAGGTCATGCCACCTCTCGGAAATACAGCTCGTGACCTAGCACTGGGTCACGCCTGGTTGAACGTGCTAAGTGAACGAGTCAAGCATTATACGAAGTGCAAGCTATACAAGCACAGACTGTAAAATAAATTTATCTTACTTTCGATGGATGTCAAAAGACGTAAAACTGTCATAAAACCACAGATTATCTCAGTGTATTCTTGTACAAATTCAAGCAATGCATGCCAAAATAATGGGTTTCCTCTATACGTACACGTGTGAGTAGAAAAGACCGTCGCATGAAGTTTAAAATAGATTTCTAGAAATAATAGCCGCTCCAAAGGATTCTGTTTTTGAAGAACAACGACTGTTTTATTTTTTCCTCCTTTATACCCTCAACATCCACAGGATATTAGTTAAATCAAGAGAAAGAAAGTTTCCATCGAATAATTGAAAATTTCAACAATTTTCAAATATTCAATTTTGAAAAATTTCAAACGTATAAATTGTTGAGCATTCAAACTTTCAAATATTTTAATTTCCAAATTAATCAATCCAGATTAATTCTTAATGGATTAATTTTCTACTTTGCGCTTTCTGTAGCGCAATTTCTGAAAAATTGTTCCTAGTTCTGTCAGTTCTCTGACAAATTATTCGACACCAACCACGAAATACTTGCTTTATGCGCGTCACCAGGAGAACCATGTCTCACGCGACATATTTTCGGCTATTTCCACTCGTATTATTTCTGCTTAAAATCCTTGCCCTCGTAAATTTTGAATTATGCGAACAGAGCTATGGACACGGTTTTCATTCCGTTCGCATATTAGCGCGATGTTCTCGCGCTTCAAGTGACTCGACGCTGTTTCACTTCTAACGTTGCGCAGCTGCAGACACCTGACGATCGGTTTCACCAGTCCCCGTTATCCGATACGACGTTACTCGCTTCCATCGGCACATGTTCATGCAGCTATGAACGAACTTACGCGGGCATAAAGACATCATGACTGGAAAATGATTGTCTCAGCCATGGATCGGAACAGGAAGCAGTAAAAATGTAGTTTATGCGGACGTTACATCGCAGCGATATTGGTTTAACGGAGTAAGGATCCATTTCCGCGATTGTTTCTAACCGTATGGAACCTGACTGTGGAAATATCGTATGGGACATGCTTTTATCGTACACCTTGCTTCGTATATCGGGTCACTAAGATAGACAGGAATTAAATAAGTTCTTGGTCGTTCGATAAACTCACGGATTTATTCTCTGTAACTGAGATATCCGGACGAAAATGTAATGAAATTTAAATAACATAGATAAATTTGATATAGTTTTTCCGCGTGAGTTTGTAAATTTGAGTAGATGGTAGTAGATACTAAATCGTTTTGATCGCGTATTTTTCAGGATCGCGTACATTTTCATATATTATTTAGTTTCGAATGACTTATGCTTGACACGTTCTGTTGACACATATTATTTTGTATAGATTCGAATGTTTATATAATGATGCCGATGTAACCAGTCGCATCTCGACTTTTATACGTTTCGATAAAACAACCGGTGGAAGAGAAATTACTACGTAAAATGACATTTCCAATAAAGAGAGGACAGAAAAATCAGTGACAGTCAGGAACGTCGATCAGTCGCATTTAAACGAACCACATTATCACCGAAGCAACGATTCAGTAGCGGAAAAAAAGATATAAAACAGTAAATTGAACTGCAACGTCAGGTTTGTGGAATTTGATGTATCGCGAAAATATAAAAAGTGATTGGCGTTCGACGATGAACCAGAAATCGAGCAACGCGGAGTTCGATCACCGAATTTCCAGTCACACGGTCGATTTCTTCGAATAGTTTGGTATCTGGGATCGATATATTTGAATGTCGAATGCCGTGGGTACCACGATGAGCGACTGTAATTTCGCATCGAGTCGTGAATTTTTCTCTTTTGTTCCGCCTTTACGTTGTCGCCGGATGAGTCGCGCGATCGAAGGCCTTTACAAAATTCGCGAAAACTCAGCTCCTCTGCAATTACTTTCTCTCCGAACGATTTACGTCTTAGGTATTACAGTATTTTAGGGAAAAGCGACAGAACGTTTATCTAATAATTTTTGTTTCGTTATTTTTTGTTCGTTTTAATTGGATTAAAATTATGTTTGAAGTTTAAAGTCAATCTTTCTCGAATTTAGATAAAATGTTTCATTTATTCTGTCTTAAGCGCTGTAGACTAATAAAAAATGTAAAGTCGACAGAGTAACCACCTGAAACATGATCACGGTGATTCGAGAGAGATTTCTCAACAAGAACACGACAACAACTCGTACATCACGCAAAATGGCACCTAGAAAATTGTAAAATACAAATCGATAAAATTACGTTACGTATCAATTATTCATAGCCAGTTTTAACTAGGCTTGCTATAATTAATTTGACATAAATCAGCGTTCCCGGTTCATTGTCACGAAGGCGCGTTAGTGGGATTTATGTCGTCGCAAAACACGAAAACATGGATGGATCGCAGCGTACGAGATTTACAAGGTTTCCGGTTTCGAAATGTTTCCTATAAAAAATCGCCTGTATATTTAATAGTTGAGAGTTAAAATATTATTCAGGAAATACATATACCTTGAGAATTTTCTATAGTTTACAAAACAGCAATGCAAGTAGGTACTTACGTATCGTTTTACTGCGTCGCGCTATCTAAAAGCTAGGATGATAGGAATTTTCCTCCATTCATAGAGCACATTTTTCTACTCTACTTTTTCTCGTCGTAGAAACATAACCAAAAGCTTCCGCGTAGAGATATATACGTACGGGCAACATATATCTCATTTACGGTCGCGTAAAAATGCAGCTCCAGTGACACAATTATTTCAATTACTCTAAACGAGTGTTTCACGGAAACAGATCTCATTGCGAAAGTACGAAGGCGAATATACGAAATTGATACAATTTCGTATAGTAAAAATCAAGAGGAGGTCTCTGTTATTCGCGAGGTTTCCCTTTTCGTTTGTTCATCGTTGTCCGCAATGGCGGCTGTTTACCAGCTCGATTATGACTTGGGCCGCGTGCAGGTATTAAATGCAATTCCCTTCGCTTTCCCTGTAATGCGAGCTCGGCGCGAACACTTCCGCAAGGAAGCCGTGCAACGTATGTTTCGTACACCATCGAGCAACAATGCAATTTCAGTGTCGAAGTGGCGCAATTGCTGCAATTATTCCAGTCAACCGTCCTATTTTACACGAAATGGTACGAAAATGTCTCGTTCTGCCTGTGTCACGAGCCATTGTTGCCAAGAGAACCTGGAATTATTACGTGAAAAAATGTTTTCCCAAAGTGTTTCTTCCTCGTGCTTCGTATTTTTCATCAACATAAAATTAAACAAAAATCTAAACCGCCTTTTTTTGATCTTAAAAACATTGATTTTCAAGAGATTCAGAATACAATTTCTCTGCAGTCTTTGCTTTGATATATTTATTTAACCGGGAATTATGTAATTTGGCAAATTATTGGAACATATCTTCGCGTACAATATCGTTCCCATGTCTTAAAAATACTCGAAGAAAAAGATTCTCTAGTCGCTTCGATTATTATTTATCCCAAAAGAATCGTCTCTCGATCGAAGCACGTTTTCCATCGCAGCCACTAGGTACGATCGCGACTAGGCGAACTATTCTGGAGGCATACGCGGGAAGGACCAATCAGACAAAGTTGAACGTATAACCGAGTTTCCAATAGTGACCGATATGAGGTCAAATAACTTACGTTAGTTTAGATCTAGCCAAACTTCGTTATGGAAAGTTTGCCAACGTTCGTTCTACGCGAGAAAACAGACACAGCGAATGACGCGACTGAGAGAGAAAGAAGGAAACAAAGCGAGGAACAGGGAAGAGGAAAAGGAAAAGAGATAGGGAATCGAGCGAATCGAGGGAAACGCAGTCTGAATGTCTAGATTTCGAAATAAACATGACAAGGCGTATCAGAAATGATCGAGTACGCTCGATTCGATACTCTGTTTGCACTAATTTATTTGCTCCATCGACTTCATCGCAGCCGACTTCGAAAGAGTATCGTGAAATAATAATATTCGAAACAATTCACGTTCGTTCGTTGAGATTCCAATAATTTTCCCTTTCCTCTATTTTCATCTTTGAAATTACGCTTGCGCTTGACGATACCTTTTAAACCAAGCAAAGAGATTCGCGATGTCTCTCCCCGGATCAATCGTTGTTAATGTTGAGCGCGAATTATTGATGGTGGCGTGCACGCATCGCGTGCTCCACCACTCGCGATACATCGATTTTTATTTATTAAGCGAAGCGCTAATAGCGATGGATCGAAAGCAAATAGAAAAATTGCTGGAACAGTAACGAACCAACAAGTGGATCTTCCGCTGCGCGTTTTGTTACTCCGTGTTCAATCGATGGAACGGAATCGTTCATTCTGGAAAATCAAATTTAGACGAACGGCTTCTGCGATTTTCTGATGAGGTTTCTCTTGTCGATTTATGTATCGTTTATTTGATTCATTGGTGAAATAAGTTAATAAACATTAGCTTAATAAATACTTAATAATATATCGATAATACAAGAATATACAATCGCGTTGAATTTTCAATATTACGAATATAGTTATGGATAGAATTGTATTAAAAATAGAAATCAGAATTCGTATGTAGGTATATCTGCAGATTCTACGCATATATAATTACAAGTTCGAAATTACATACTCGCGTAAAATATTATTAACCTTCTCATCAAATCGTTAAGTAGTTATACATTCGATATTACTTTTGGCTATCATCTAATTTTTAAAACACATGAAATAACTATCGGCTTACTTAACAAATAATTCCATCAAGCATTAGAATGTATACTGAATTATTTTCGCGAGTCATTCACAACATCGATAATTTTTATTCTTTCATTTCTCCCCTTTACAAAGGATAATTTGCATGCACGTTAACATATAATATATCTTGCAGATTAGAAAAAGCATCGAGTGAAATCCTCTACCGACGTCGTTTTTCATTTGTGTAAATTTTCATTTTCTCTCTTCTCCTCCTCGCCCCTCAACAGCGATGTTTATTTGTTACAATCATGATTCATGCTCGCAATAAATTTTTAAATAGAAAATAACGAGTTTATTTTTCCTCTGGCTAGGACTAGGTATCGCGTGTGTTAGCCAGAGGTTAACTACAATTTTGCATGTATTCGGTACACGCACACTTGCCCCTTATAATCTCTAAAGTGCATCAGGACGATATATTGTTTTAGGCGAGGACAGGGTCGCACGACGGGAGCGCAACCTTAAATGTAGCGTAGATCAGAACTCGGTGTATGGGATAGGAACAAATTCCTGGAATTCCTATTAAAATAGCTGGAAACTTCAAATGAAATTGCTTTCGTCACGTTGCCCCGTTCGAAATTTATTAGCCTGCCGCGAAGTACTTACGCGTTATTTGTTTTGCGAACCGTGTCACGAGTACGTGCGTGCTCGCCCTAGTTATCCTTCTGTTATTTTTTGACAATCGTTTGGCGATAAAATAACTATATCGATTATTAGATCTGGCCAGATCGTTGATAATTTATTCAGAATTTTTATTTTTATGTAAAACCTTATTTTTCCTACGTTACTATTTTTTTTTTATAGATTTTATTATAGCGTCTAATAGCTTCTGCTACTTTTACGAAGCAGAATGGAAAGAATGAGAAGTGGACGAAATTTGGTCGATGTCCAAGGAGAAAAATTCTTTCACGGTATAATTTTACACGATTTTAAAAGAAATTAGATGGTAATTGATTAACGGGAGAGTTGCCAGGAATATTCAGTTAAATGCAAAGATACGATCGTGCTTGCAATTCGTTCGATTATCTGTTTCAGGTTTCGTTATCTTCAGATGTTAGTCTATTATATAATCATATCCAAAATACGTATCAAATTTTTTAATAGAGATCATTTTGATAATAATTTCTTGGAGAATTTTTAAATTACTAGACTCTAAATTAGTATTAAACTTTGTATTACAACTTCTTCGATTATATTAGATTGTCCGGAAAGTGTCTTTCTTTTCTTTTTCAGTGCACCTTCGTACAAACGTGTAACAAGTCTGTGAAATGTCGCGGTGTTTATCTCAACATAACAAAATGAATTGTACGTAATTCGACAAAATGATGTAAAATAAAAAACGTTGCGTGTCTATTATTTCCTCATAAAACGAGAGAAACTTTTCGGACAACCTAATACTAATACCAATTCTTCAAATTAATTTTTACTCTTACACGAACAAATACAATTCGTTTATCCAACCAACTAATTGTCAAATAAGCATTTCGATTCTGGAAGAATTGCTCGATGGTCCCCTCGTGTCGTTGTATCGTGCTTTATAATCAAACGAGAACCGAGCAATAGTGCAGCGAAACGCGATAATAGATACGGATGCTGTCCTCGAGCGAGCAAAAAGCACGAAGAAGGAGAGATATCCTGGTCTATTCGGCTTGTGACAAAAGAGAGGAAACGGTTCTGGTTTATATTTGAACCGTTCTCGCAGAATAAGCTTCTTCATCATCGATAAAAGTAAGTTGATAAGAATCATCGAGCAGATCAGACCGATATCCGTTTTTCCTGGCTCACCGTCTTGTTCTTATCAACCGGAATGACCGGTGATGGTCGCCGATGGCCAATAACTTTCGGTGAACATAGGAAATCGATGAACACCGATGAGAGCGCGGATCCCCGACAAAACACGGAAACTCGATTCGCCAGCGAATTTGTTGAGGTTTAATAATCGTCTTTTATGGAAAGTCGTCTCGAGTTTCATGAACGTAACAAAGACGAGATCGATGGACGATAGAGATCATTAGGCTAGTTAAAAAAATAGTAAAAATATTTGAGTAGAAAGAAGACTCTTTATATTATACAGGTACAGAGTGGTTGGTATCTGGTGGTACGAGCGGAAAGGGTGTGATTCTACGCGAAAAAAGAAGTCGAAAATACAGAATACAAATTTTTCGTTCGAGGCTTTGTTTTCGAGAAAATCGACTTTAAATTTTCGTTCGGTACGCGTGCACTTTATTACGTCTCGTTATAACGGATCTCACTGTAGATCGTCGTCTCGATTGACGTTATTTTTTTAATTTAAAAAATTTTTAATCTTTTAAATTTTTATTCTATATTTTCGACTTCTTTTTTCGCATAAAATCACCCCCTTTCCGCTTGTACCACCAGTTATCAACCACCCTGTATATAGATATATTAGATATATTTAGTAACGGTGATTATGATCGGTGATCTAATTATGACGGTTATCGAAATCGGTGATTATTTCATCAGACGTGAAATTAGAAACTGATCGTTTCGTAAAATTGGGATGGAAAGGTTACCAGGGCAATCTGTTTCAAGAAGTTCGTGAAACGAGCCGCGTGAATATAAAAGCAAAGTTTGGAGATATACGTTTAAATATAGTTAACTCGTTTATCACCATCGAGAAGGTTCCATTTATATGGCAATTCGATCGTGAATCTTCTTAACAAGTTTAATAAAAATGATATTAAATAGAAAAATGAAGTGTTTAGTGTAAGTTGAAATTTACAATAGTAACTTACGATTTACCATAACAGGATGAAAGATATTAGATGCGTTTAAACATATAACAAAAATAGTCGGTTATTTATGAAATTGCAAATATATTTTCCAACTTATTTCTCTGAACGATTGATCATTTACCAACTTTCCCTCTCAAATCACCCTGCGACCTACGAATTTGGATTTTCCTTGTGCACTAAGACAAATGGAAAATGGACTTGCGTGTCAAGAGATCGATTGCCAGCTAAATTTAGTATCTATCGATCGCTCGATGAAATCATTCTCGAATTCGTGCGACAAAAATTCTAATTAATATTCTCGAAACGAAGGGACCAGCCAATCAAGTTTCTAGGAGATCAAAACTCCAGAATCAGATCGTTTGAATAACCGTGGAAACGAACGTGCTTTTAATGATTCCTCATTGTTCTTTGGATCCACGCAAAAACTTGGCTTGTAATTCCAGGGGGAAATAAAACTGCTTTCGATCAGGAACATCGCGTTTCGAATTTCGGTTGTTGCGCAGCCCGTTCGACCGACCCGTTTGTTTGTCGGCTCCGCGCTTCGTAGCCGTCCGTCATTCGATTATTTCAAGATTTAAATGAAACTAACGTTGTCACTGGCGCGTCCGAGCGCGGGGAACATTGCTGAGCGAAACGTACGGACGTTGAACCAGGGAAAAATTCGTTGCCATTCTGTCGCGCGAAATTCGATCAGTTCACGTTCTAACAAATTTTCGTTTCGCCCGACGATTCGTTTGTTCCTTCCGACGATGTTGATCGGTGCTGAGCGATAGATGTCGTTAATTTCAATATAAGATAGAATCTAAATGCGATAGAATCGAAAACGAATTCACAAATGACATGGCACGGAGAGAATAGAATCAGTTAACTATGAATATTTATGCAAAATATATTTATGAATGCGACGTGATATTATATTTCTTCGTGGCTTGAGTATGACTCTGAGAAATTGGAAATTAACTTGTATCTATTTGAATTGACGAAGATTCATATTGTTTGAAAGTAAATACGGAATTACTTAGATTCTTATCTTAAACGTAGACTAATGGGATTTTCTATTTTACAATTTTTCATAAAATTATCAATTGCGAATGTGTTAATTAATTTAAAAATGTCGCTAAAACTCGGTTTATCGTTACTTCGCTCCGTAACGATATGGGGGAGAGGTTGGTAATAAAGCGACATATTCTCGCGAATTTTCGTGCCAGCTTAGTCTGGTGGAAAGCTTTCTTTTTTTATGGAGAAGAAAGATGTTCGAAGGAAATGAGCGATAAAAGTTTTAGGTCGAAACGTATAGAAACGATAAAATCGTGAAGGACGTAAAATCGAAAGGAACGATGGAAGATTGAAGGAAGAATTGTTGGTAGACAGTTGTAGGGGTTGAACGTTTCCTTTTCGATTCCTTTTAACGTGATATCGCACGATGTCGATACGTTGTCCAATCCAGTGACATCGTGATCTTTTCTGACAGGGTTCAGATCGATTTAGGTTACATTAAAGGAAAGAGCATTAAGGTTCTGTGTGTTTTACAGAAAGAAAGATACGTATTTCTGTGTGCAATGACGTTAAAGTGGTCTTTGTGTAATTATCAATACATGTAATAGATATTCGTCGAAATTAATTCGTTGGACAAATTCTATTATCAAGCGGTAAATAGAAATAAAATAGTAATTTGCTTGAAAAATTACGAATTGATATTCATTCTTCCTTTATACGAAATAACTTCAAAGATTCAAGTTGAACACCGCAACTGTTAAAATTTCGTCAAACGACCCAATTATTGTCGAGAATGATAAAGCTGAATTAATAATTTTATTATTAATTTTAACTAATAATCCATAAGGACGATTGACGCGACTCTAAGTAATCGATCTAACACGAGAACATAAGCGAGATCGGCGATACAGTCTTCTCTGTTGAATCTCTACAGAGTAGCCTTTTCACCGTATCAAGTTACGATATTCTAACACGCGTACATATGGATGAAAATTCTGTGACCGCCGTGAGATCCGCTTCTGATAAAAGCACGCCGAAAGTTGAACGGTTCGCGGAGTAACAATTCTCGTAGCGGTCTCTCTCCGGGCGGAATTCGAAATCGAAACGGAATCCATCACGTTGTCCGAGCTCGTCGGCGAGGGTTGAAGTCGAAGCGTTCGCCTCGAAGCGACTATCAAAACGTGGCACACGAACAGAGACACGATAATTCCATCGGTACCGTTCCAATATCACAGATGATCTTCAGCATGACGAGTCGGCAGACAGCGTTCATCAGCTTCGAAAGATCGTTCTCGACCGCGGAATTTCCACGTTGATAAAAATGACCCCGCTGCGCCGCACCGGCCTGACTTACCGGGAAATTGGACGCCCAGCTTTCGAACCTGCAGCAATTTTCGAACAGATAGACGACGATCGTTTCAAGTCCAAGTCGAAAAATAAATTGTGCTACGCCGAATTTTCAATTTTAATGAAAATCGATAGTCGGAAAGAGGAGGAATCTTCGTGCATGATACGTAGACATACGTAGGAAAATGGTATAAGAATTAGTGGACCATAAGTATTAGAATGTCTATCGATATTTGGTATACGTTGAATGTATTTCATTTTGTAATGTGAGATGTTAAATGAAAAAGATTTATAATATACCAATATGTAACTAACAAATAAAATCTCTACAATATCGAAGTCTCCGTAATCGTGATCTCGCAGCTTCTTATTTCGAGCGAAAATAATGAATTATAGTTGATTTTGAGGGAATGGCAGGAGGAATAGAGGAAAGCCTAGGTTGTTGCAGAAGTTCGCTATGGATAATTTCTGGTAATTTGAAACAGAAGTGAGACGAGAACGAGTACTGTACGACCGCAAGCAGCACTTATTCCGGCAGCGACAGCAGGTGGTAACTGCTTCGTCTGGAACTGGACCGCAAACGATGCAAATTCCATCTATAGTTGCAAGTAGTTCGACCCCAATTGGCAGACTTCGCCCGGTGAAATCCAATTTTTGTGTTTTGAATTTTGATATCATGGAAATGTTACGTTGGAAATTACAAATACATAACAGAAATTACAGAGTACATAACTCGTCAGCATAATTTTAATCCAATATCATTTTTCGAACGATAATTGAGCCAATCGACTCTATAAACCAGAAAGCAGAAATAAGCGATACTGTTGCGAACATTATTTTTTCAATCTACCTCGGAATTTGCTATTATTTATCTTCTTATAATAAATAAAGTCATGAAACTAAGTACATAATTTGTTTATTTTTAAATTGAATAGTGTTGATCAGCTTGGCTTTCGAGATGCGATAATTGATGACGATAATTAATGTAACGATCAAAATTAAAATATATTAAATGTCGTAAGATCCCTGCAGGGAAAGTTCTTTATCTTAAGCTTAATAGCCTGTTTAATACAGGTCGGTTTCTTACGAAGCTTTCCACTCATTAAATTAATAATTCATGACTCTTGCTCGCTTAATATTATAAACACAATATTCATCACATAATTTATACATTAATTTAATTCACATACTAAAGCTACTTACTTTACAGGCTTGTTACCTTTCTCCTAACGACTCTGTAGTTGGGGATTTTAAACAAAGAATTATCCTTTCTACCTTAGATCCGTACTAATTAAGTTGCAGACGCACGCAGTAATAAAGAGGCGAAAAGCTGTATAGCTTCCTTCTTTGTTCAGTTTGAAAACTTACACATAACTACATTACACCATGCATATTATACTACGAGATATACCAAGCGTTACTACCACGACGATAATGATACACTCTAAACACAAGTAATTATATATTCTAAGGAAAATTTTCAAAAGCAATTTCTTCTCTTAATTTGAAGTTTTCGCCATGTTTACTAAATAATTCTAATCTTTACTAGATATCCTGTATTATCTTTAGATCTGCCCGGATCGAAGTGGATTAAAATGTTCGCGAAGCAAAGTACGACAAAGTACTATCGTAAACGATCATTCTTTCGTATCTCATAATTTATGAAATCGATGAATATGGCATTTAAACGACCGATATATGGAATATCGGTTGTATCATCAACGGTTGTCGAACAGCGGGAGATCTAAATATCCTTGCGTTCGTTTGGAAAGCTACGTCTGAATCGAAGCCACATATGTAACCCCTCGTTTTACGCGGGGAAGTTCGGGCCTCGAGCTAGATTCTTAGTCGGTTGAGACTCAAGACACGAACTCAATTCTGAATCGCTCGGGGCACTCCGCCCACTTAGGAACAACGCCGCTTCTCGCTTACCCTCTTCACCCTGTTCGCTTCCCCTCGACCCCTCTGTGGGTGTGTTGATAGGGATAGGGGTAAATGGGTGCGGGTGCGCACCACCCTCAACGCGGTGTAAGCTATCGGTTTAGCGTGGTTCGAATTAGGTCCACGTAGAAGACTTGTTACGTCGTTACCTTCAGTTCCACCGATACCCCTTATAACGGCGTATCCTTTTTCGAGCTCTAGCGTGATTCCCTCTCTTTTCCATCGCCCTTTCTATTTTCTTTAACCTCTTTGCTCGCTTCTTTTTTCTTCGCTTCTTTCTCTTCGCTCTGGTTCGTATTCTCGCGACTAGCTGCTTTTCGCTTATAGAAACTGAACTTTTTCGCTGACGGGCTTCCCAATGTGTATACGTGTGTGTTAGGACGACTGGAAACGGGCGAGACTCGTTGAAATTTTAACACCGCAACAGCCTCCAACCGGTATGAAACCAAAGTCTCTCCCTTTTCCGCGTTCAGCGGACGCACGGCTGCAATTCGATAGGGAAGATTTCCCGTGGACCGGGCCAAGTTTCTCGGATACAACTTGGTAATCTTAAGAGTTTCCCTCTTCCCCCTGTACCTCAGCCTTCTTCCTTTCCTTCTCTTTTTCGTAATTTTTGAAGCGCAATTCGTAAAGCGTAATTTTGTTTATGTAATCGTTGTCGTTAGTTTTCGTGACACGATCGTGATATAAATGGAAGACTGAGAATCGTCGTGTCGTTTCTATAAAGTATTAGGTTGTCCGAAAAGTTTCTTTCGTTTTATGAGGAGATAATAGATGCACAATATTTTTTGTTTTATATTGTTTTGTCGGACTACGTACGATTCATTTTGTTATGTTGAGACAAACACCGCGACATTTCACAGACTTGTTACACGTTTGTACGAAGGTGCACTGTTGTAAAATACACGTTTGCAAAAGAAAGACACTTTCCGGACAACCTAATATGTATGTAGATATTACGCATCAATCGATTAATAGTATATTTTTGTCGTTCTGTTTCAGGTAAGATATTCCTTCTACTTACCTACGATGCCTAACATTAAAGCAGAGACGAGGTACAGAATAGACGTGGCACGCAATGCTGTTTCGTGCTCACGTTTTGAGGGTCACCTGACCCTCTTACAATTTTCGTGTCACATGCGACCTTATCGATTCAGTATGTAGTACTTACTGATTTAAATTTAAAGTAAAGCCTTGTATTGTGAAATTATGAATAAAATATCGAACAGGATGTCGTATAATCGCAACGAAGCATAGAATTCTATATTTCTACAATACTTCGGTAAGCATTGCAATGGTATCTTTCGACTATCAACTGTCAATTATCAAAATGATAAATTACCATATAACGATAGTTAAACGATTCGTTTAATTAGTTTCAAATAAAATTACAATTTCAAATATCTTTTCGAAACTTTTCGAATTTTCATCTTGGTATTCTCAAATCAATTATTAATTATACATCATCAAGTACAAGCAGCGTAACTCAGAAACTCGTAATATAATTTATCGATAACGCAAACAGACAAATTACGTCCAACGAAAAGAGCGGAAAAATCACCAAAATCTTACTTTTTCCGATAAATTAATTACATTATAGCGTTTAATAATGTAATTTCAAATTTAATATACGATAGAATCCTGCTTATTTGAACCTGTCGCGCGACGAATATTTACGTCCTTAGTACGTATGTACTTGCTTTTACTTACTTACTTTTTCGTTCATGTAAAAGTAATTCGCGTTCAGATAAATAAATTCGACAACCAGAAGTTTATTTAATCGAGTATTACTTAAAGTTTTGTTTGAATAAATGGAGCGCGTTCGAACTGATTAATTACAATCGTCGCGATGTTATAAATTCTTTTTCGAGGCTGATATTTCGGAACGTGAAAGACGAAGTGTCATTTAATGTCACGTCCATCCTGTCCTTGGTCAATGATTAAAGAAGAGCGAAAACGTTAAAATTGAACGTCAAGAACAAATTATAATCAATTATTGACAGGTATGATATATTACGTCTAAGAAGAATGTTCAATTATATTTCATAAAGTTAATCGTAGGAATAAAATTAATCAACGATACGCTCGATGTAATATCTTGTTCAGCGTTGCAAACCAAAGTATCTGAAATATTAGCGTCAGATAATTTGTATCGTTTTATCGGAGCAAATTTAGCGTACCTTAGAGACAAATTACATTCTGTTCTCATTGCGTGTACCTGACGATACGCGAATGGCAAAGTTCAAAGTCATTGATTTTGAAGTTCTGTCGGAGTTGGAATGTCTAGATGATTGTCCACCTTTCCAGGCAACTTGTTAAATCAATTAGTCGAAAGTTTAGTACCATACAGTTTGTAATTAACTGCTATTGTCTGGGTGGTAGGTCAATTAGCGTAGAGAAAGTCGTTAATTGTCTTTTAGCGTGCGTAGTGCCTTTTCAATCTACGCTTCAGCTACCTGTTTCATCTATTTTATACAAGCTAGTCTTGTAAACACTCAAACACTCGAACTCTAATCCTTGAAAATTAGATTTATACGTAGTATTACTATGTACTAAACTATTATCCTATCAATTTACTATAGTTTACATATTTCCTGTTTTTGTTTGAAAATTCAAACTACTCCTCCATTGAACATTCTATTTGCCCGTTCGGAAAATTCTCGGTGTATTTACCAGTCGACTTAAAATCATTTATTATGTTCTCAAATAACATTCCTCCCAAATGCATCGTGTAAAGAGAAAAACCTAGCGTTGTTGATTTTCAGCCAGTGAATAATTCTCTAAGTAGATCTTAAGTTTCGGCAAGAAGTGAAAGATTAATCCTCGAGAATATGTCGCATTTAGTTCATCTTCTAATTTTTATAAAACCCTCTTCGATGACTAAAAGCTGAATATCCCCGAAACCTGGAGAAGCTGCTGCGGAAAATTTCAAATGGAGAAATTCATCGTTAAGAAAGACAAGTTTTTCGAAGAAGCAATTACGAAGTTGCTTTCTAAATAACGAAAATTATCGAAATAGACAGTGGATATATTGCTCAATAGCGTACAAATTTCATAAAGATACGATACCTTCGATCCTAAACTCGACCACAAATTTTCCGAATAACCCAATACATTCGCAATACATTGCCAATATATTTTAGTACTAAATTAGAAATAATCGCTCAATTTATAGCAAAAGTTAGTTACCTTATCTTAGTTCGTTATAAGCGAAATATCGTAGGAACGAGCGAATCAGTCGGGCGCAATTAGCCCGATAGGATAAAAGTGGAATGTTCGTGTTTTTCTATTCAATTCTAGTTACTCGTTGAACCGGTAACTCTTATCGTTCTTTATTGCGTCCTATCTCCTCGTTAATTTCCATATTAACGTACTTCTCTCGCCCGTTAATTACCGCATTCGAATATCACACAGCTAATTAGTAAACTTTAAATGGTGCTGACGATTTAATGAACTATAAATTTTTAACTTTCCACGCGTGTTCGTACCGGCGAATATAGATTTCAGGTTGAACGCGGCATTAATACAATTAATGCAGACAGTATTCACTGGTGTCGCATTCTGCTAAAAATAAACCGCGCGCATCCTTTTTCTTCTCCGCCTTTCCTATTTTTTTCGGAGCCTTTTGTTTTATCTCGGTTAAAATTAAACGAACCGCTCGTTCGTCGTTTCTACGAGACGAGAGTATTCAGTCTGCTGAGTAATTAGTTCTTTAAGATTCCCTCTATTTTATACCGAGAGAATGAAGAGACTCGGCTTAATTGAAAGTTGCGATGATTGATGGACGTCCAAACGATTTTTAGAGAGAACTTTTCGCCACTTGCCTTACGTGGTTGCATCAAAAAATCGTCCGAGAAGCCATTCTTTATGTTCGAAGAAGATGCAACATGTACTGGGCTAGAAAGTTTGTTGTCGAAGTTTCAAGAAGTTTTTTAATAAATTCGATACATATTGCTTCTGCGAACCATTTTCGTTCGTATTATAAACGATAAGAAAATATGATAAGTTTCAAATTTGGTCATCGCGCCATTGGTAAAATTGCCTTCGTAATAGCTTTGAAAAATACTGTCCGAATAAAGATCGATGTTGTACGCGTAGCTTCTACGCTGCCTTGAGATTTAATTATTACGTCGGAATATTTTTCTTTAGATTCAAACACATAAACGAGGAGTAATTCTTTTACTAAATGGCTACATACCCCTAAACGTTCTCTCTTTGAATTTACTTCGTGTACCAAAGTTGATTCAGGAATTTTATTCTCAGACCGAAATGTACGCAAGATTTTCTACGTCTGCGAAAAATTACTAAACGACGTAGTACAAAATAATTGTCACTATTTTAACACGATGCGGATAGGTTTCCTAATTATAACGTGACGCGTCGTCACACGTTACGCGATAGCACGTGATGTTACATTAACGCGCCTCGTCCTTTACCGCTTCAATTCTCTTTCGTTTCTAACAATCGACCGATACTGTCTTGAAACCCGGTTGTTGATCGGTAAATACACGCGGAACTGGCAGTAAATTCAATGAAAGCATCTAATTAACGCGTCGGCTAGCCGATAGAATCGACAGAACTCTGGTAACAAAAAGATCCCTTTCGAAAGACCAAGATCAAAGATCACGCGATAAAGGGAGTGGGTGGACAATGAGAGAACGAAGGCGACGACGAAAGAAAATGCTCGAATCCCTTCCAAGTATCAATACGTTAGGAATTTATGTTCCACACCCTCCGTCCTATCCGTATCCCCAGCGAGAACAGTAGGGAACATTGACCAGCTACGAGGTACGGTGGTGCAATCAGTAGTAGTAGGAATAGGGTGGCTGGCCACTCATCTTCACATTTCACCGACAGAAGCGGTTATCCAGCCTTTCAAGTTTCGAAGCCAGTCGTTTCGCTCGTTATAGCCAAATCTCGCCAGCGCGATATATTCGAGTCTGTCGCTGGTAATTTATCGTGTTGCGGTGGAAGGGTTGGTACGAGGGTGGTTAATTGATTCGCGTTGAGACGAGAGAAAAATGAGGAGGGAATTATCGATCGCGCGGTTGTCCCACATGAAAAACATCTTCGACGTCCAATTTTGTTGCAATTTCTAATTTGCTACTTGCTAGTGTTGCGCTAGAGATTAGATCCTCAGAAAGGATACCAATTTTTCTATTTTAACAAACAAGGTGGTAAAGGTAAGATCCCTGATCTGTTTAATTATTTATTGATATTTTTAGTCTATTTGTCATATTTCTACACATTTACTTTGTTCAATTTCTTTCTTGCATTCCATTTATGAGAAAGTGCAAACTCAGTGTCCCATTGTCCCTTTAGGGCTCCGGTATACCGACACGTAATTCACTGTTGAATTTTTCAAAACGAATGATGTTTGCTGTAAATTTTCGCAAATTTATTCCGCGAAATAACAGGTTTTCAGTTGTTGGAAATGTCTGATCCGGGTTTTTCTATCCCGGTTGAATATTCTCGTCGACGAGATTCGAGTGTCTTGACGGTATTTCAGAGCGTTGAATTTTGGAAGGTTCGAGAGTGTGCTCGGACGTACAGGTTTGAAACAGCGAATCCAGTCGGGTGGAGTCGCGTCATGTATATATGTGTATGTTTTTCCCCAACGAAGTCTTCTCTTTTTTCCCGCGTACGTTGTTCCATTTCGGCTGCAAATGTTATATTCCCCGTGCGTGCGTGCGCCCACGCAAATTTAAATACCGCATACATACATGGTGGCGGCAAGCGTGTGCATCCATATGTAAATAAACAGACGAGTTTCGTTTCGACGTATGACGCGTCTCGTGGCACGACACGATTGCTACAATTGTCGTGAAAACTGTTCCGTGTAAATAACAGCGAGCGATACCTACGTATACGTAGAATGCGCGCGCCTACGCTACGTTTACCCATATTTTTTTTCTTTCTTCCCTATTTTCTTTTTTTTTTTTTTTTAATACTCGTGCAACGCGTCATTCCCGAACTGCCACACGTGCAAACTGCCATCGCGATAAATTGGATTTCGGATCGATTTAGATTGAATCATATTAGTTAGTGGAAGTTACAGCGTGCCGTTCACCTGCGAATTAATACCGTGACAGTTTGAAATTGAAACGCGCGTGCTAGTTGAGTCGAACTGCATTCGTTTTTCGACGATCGTGGAAGAGTTTTTGTGAGGTAAAATTAGATCGATGGAAAATGATGGTATTTATTTCATCGTTGTCCACGACTCGTTGCTCGTTCCGATAGAATCGAATGGCTGGTTTGTCCCACAATTAACTGCTCGATTCAAATTTTTTTGTTTGCGAGATGGCGAGCGATGGTATTTATTACATCGTTTAAACAATTTTCATCGTCGTCGATGACTTTTCAGTCGGTCCGATGGAATTGAATGGTTCGTTATTAATTTGATGTTATTTTGGGATCGCTGTAAACATGAAATATTTCTTGCGTTTAAACCTGTTACGTCCTGTGATTTTTTACAGTCCAATAACATTTTTCCGCCATTAAGAAATTTCTTTAGTCTTTATGAAACTTTATGAAACTTCGAGAGAATCGTTGTTAGTATTGATTTCGCGTTTCAATTTTTTCCAAAGCGTTAACAGCTTTCTCGTTGAAGAGAAAGTGAAATTGATCTCTGTAAATCAAAAGATCCTAGCAAGATTAGATTATTTCGAAGGAAAGAAATACATTTTTGACAATGCGTACAGCGTATAAGGTAGTTTGGGCCAATATTTTATGTCCGGTTCCAATTGCGAAATTCGAGCTTCTTACAAACCGATTCGCAGAATCTTGAAATCTCTTCAGTTGAAATTCATTGACTTTTTGCTGGCAAGCATTGAAAATAATACATTCTCGAAGTTCACCTAAATCATTATATACGTGAATACGTCTTTGTATTCGCCAAATCTTATTGTCTTACTAGATATTATACTCGAAAGAATTATTCGTCTATTATTATGGATATAGTTAAGGAAATGAAATCTAAATGAAGATTTGTTTCACCTATTACCTTTGTATTATCTTAACTTCAATCTTAGATACGTTATATGTTAATTGATATATTTAAAATTTATTTTTTTTATTAATATTCTTACGTACTGTGTACATTTAATATATTTTTGCATTTTCAAAGTTTCCCGTAAAAGCCATCGTGATTAATTAAATGCCACAATTTCGAAAAGTACAGAGATTCTTCTAGAGATCTCTCAGGGTGAAACCGATCGACGAAGAAGGTAGAATCGCAAGGATCGTTCAATTTGAACGGAAATCGAGTTGCCGTAACGTTCCTCCAAAGGTTCTTAGCCGAACGTGAACCGAACTGTTCCCTGGAATCGGATTGTTCCTAGTGCAAAGCGATTCATTTGCCCTTAAGTATGTTAGCAACGTCTTTCCTGCTGTGAATCTCTCCTTGTTTACGATTCTGCTCCTTCAGGCTTGTAGATAAAGAAAATAGTTGAGCAGAGGAGCGCAGGGTTGTTTCACAGGAAGATTGCGGAGGTAATTTGCAAAGTTTCTAACGTGAGGAAACGCTGAATCAGGTGGAGGGAAGAGGTAGAAACACACGGGGATAATTATAGATTAATATGCGACACGGGAGAAGCATCGGGATCAGCGCGGTATTTCTGTCGGTTGTTTAAGCAGTTAGAATATCACGGAATATATTATATTCACTGACGAATTTAAAAACAATGCTCGATAAATGCAGAACATTTCAGGGAATTCAAATGATTTATATTCGAAGTTTTCCACTTCGTATCTTCACCGAACGAGGAGAAGATATATATTTATTTTACGTTATATTTTTCAAATTATTTACAATCGTATTTCGTTAAAAATTCGTATGTTCTCTTTAAATCCCTATTAATTTTTATAAATAATAATAAATTATTTTTAGTTATATTTATATTATTATCAATTATATTTTAAATTATAAATAGAAATTATACTTTAATTTTATCTTTTATCTACGACGAAAACAACGTACTGCGGTTAGCTCATCATCGTCGAATTTGATTCGTTTCATCGTATAATTAACCGCATATATTGTCTTCGATTTTTGTTATATAAAATGTTGTACTGCTGAAGGATGGTGTTTCCGAAGGCGAACGATCTTCGAGAAAAGCAGCGTGCTCCGTTTCGAATAGAATCGATTGCCTCGAAACTGTTTACTACATTTCCTATTTCCCAAGTTCTTTTATTCTTTCGGAATTTTCTATATCAGAGTCTTTCGTTGATTTTTTTACCATTAGAATTCCTTTTCGATGTTACACGCTGTTTCGTGCCACTGTTGGAATTCCTCTCCCGATACCCTTATGTTTCTTGTTATTGTTGTAATCCCTCTTTCCTTGAAAGATAGGTTCTTTCGTTGCAAGAATTCCCCCTAGGATTTTCCTTGCGGTAGGATTGCCTTCCTGAATGTGGAAATTCTTCTAAGACCCAATTTCATTACGGCGGAGTATGTCTAGCATGAGGCTGCCGAAAGGAAGACCTTGGGTGATAAATTATTTTCTACAACCGATCTGAGTTGAACACCATGCACGGAAGTAATTGGGAACAGAATCTTACAAATGTACACATTCGGTTAGTTAGACAGTCGCCAGGAATTATTTTCCAGACTGAGACCACAAGACCATAGTTGCCGGCATCGGATCAGAAAAACTTAGAAATTGAAGATATAGGAATTAACCGACGAGATATGTTGCGATGTTATTCTTGCAACGTGTTCAACGAGGTACCTTGCCACCTGATGCTGTTCATGCAAATATTTACTTCATACGGGGGAAAAATAAACGAAGTTGTTTTCGACAGTAGATCTCCATTTAACGAAATTTGTCGAGGGGCAAACAGTTCGTATAATTGGAATTCATATCGTCGATATTCGCCATTGTCTATTATTTATCGTTCAAATGACGGGAGTTCGTGTTCACATAAATAAATATAACGACCGAAGGTTCAGTTAATGGTATTAACCAGAAGCATTAAATAAAATTCCGTTCGGATAAATGCAGGTTAAATACGAGAATCCTGCTATATATAATGTCTGTGGATTTTAATGTCCTCGGGGAAAATGAAATTATGAGACGATTTCAACATCAAATAAAAATCAAATTAAATATATGTATATACGCGTCTCTTAAATATACGTTGTGTCGAACATATTAAAAATATTTTCAAGCACACAATTCCAAAACGTAATAGAAATAACCATCGACACAACGTTTCGTATAACACATGCGATACGAATAAAGAAGCTTTCTGTGACAACTGTACAAATACGCTCGTGAGTCGGTGTACATGCTATATCCCTTCTTCATTAAACAAGAAAACTCTCCATCCTGTATCTTTTTTTTTTTTTTTTTTATCATTTTACATCCCGTTAACTGCACGTCCATTTTATCCATTTGCCAAGCCGGAAATTCTTCAGGCCGCTCGTTGTTTCCTTTCGCTTATGCAATGCGACTCGGTGCAGCGCAAATGCGAGGCAGAAAGATGGAAATTAAAGCAGCGATTCTATGCCAAAAGCAGATACGTCGCGCTTTGCCTCTGACGTAACTCGTCCTACCACGTGACAATGTACACGATAAGAGCGGGCAAATCTCATGAAGGATCTAGAAATTAAAAAAGAACGGGACCGTATCTGTATTCCGGGCGGCCACGGAAATCATACCCCGCATTCATAAATTCGTGATGAACAAACGACCCAGCTGGTTTGAGCTTTTCACACACGCACACACACACACGCAACAAACCTTTTTGCTCTGTATTCGTGCGTTCTCCCTCTGTGTGTTCCGCTCTTGCTTCAACGTTCTGAAGATTAACGTGTCCCTGATCACGGTGCTCGAAGGAACGCGAAAATAAACGAAACTAAAATGACTCTGAAATCTTGTTTCACGATTTTGACAAAAGAATATATAGCTTTTTCAGGATTGAGGAACGGTACAGAGATAAAGAGAAAGAGTCTGGAAGAGTTCATATCGATTCAACCTCACTTGTATAACTAGGTTTTAAGTTAGAACATCTTGTCGCGCTCTGTTCAACGTTCTACTTTCTCCCATAGAGATCGAACCGAAACTAAAAAATACTTTACGCGATTCTGACCTTTTCGAGTTTATATCGGGTTTATATTGGGCTGCTGGAATATATAAATGTTGTTGTCTGATCGATCTATTAATTGTTACATCATATTGATTAATTTATCGATCGTTTCGATGACGTTAGAGATACAATCCTGCAGCTTCTGTATAATTAGTGCACATATAGATACAGTTCTAGGAATCAAGTGAAACTGTATGTATGTGTATTCATACAGCTGGCATCTCGTTAGAGAAAATTCGACTCGAATGTAAAGGTATCGCGAAGCGTTTGATCACTAATATTAGTTATAATTAGTTCCTTTACCTTCTAGCTGAAACATCAGCGAAGATGGTTTGTGGGAGAGTAGGTTACTGTTAGCATTTTTCGCTAAAGCTTTGCGTATTTACACAATCCGGACATGAAAGTATGTTGTAATTCCTACATATACACACACACCGTGACAGCCGTGTTTCGTTACAGTGGCGATGAAATTTCAAAATATTTTATATAATACGTACAAGTTTTCTATGATAAATGTTCGAGCACGTACTTTCACGAGCCAGTGTAGGTGCAATGGAAAACAAAGTAATAAAAGTGTTGGTCACTAGTAAATTATATTGGAATTCTGTCGAGGTAGAAGGAAGGAAAGTAGTGAAACTATATTTTAAGTCGTACTACTTGGATGCTTCCTCTCTGCAAATAATATCGTTTATTGGGTTTCGGATCTTGTTGAGTCGCGCTATGCTAACTCAATATCTGCGCGAACGATCGAAAGTAAACATTATCAAGATTTTCTTGAGAAAATTTCATTTATTCGACGAGTTGAGGCAATATGCAATTTATTCCAAGGCGTATCGTTATAAATAGCCGGTCGTTTCAATGGAATCAACCGTTTTCTCAAAAGCTCGTCTGTGGAGCGCGCCGCTCGGATAATATAGAATCTATTTCGTGCTACTCCACTGAAAATTGCTCGTTGTTTCAATGCGATCAGCATTTCCTCAGAGGAATCCTATTCATTACGCGAGTTAAGCGTAATACCGAATTTGTTTTGCCTCGTATCGTGAGAAATTGCTCGTTCGCTCGATCTTTCTTTCCTCAAAGAGACAATAAACGGGACTCGGAATATTTTAAACGTAAAACTCTGTTTAATATTTTGCAGACAGTAATTAAATATGTTATCGCTGCTACGACATACGGTGACTGCAAAATGTATTTTAAAAAGTAGTATTTTAAGAACTATTTAAATACCATCGCCATCGAAAAATAACAAATCTATGAAGAATCAGTATAATCAACATCGCAACGACGATCTCGTTAATTCGATACGAGAAAATCCAATTTTGTCTTATCTGCGAAAGAGACCGCAAAAAGTATTTGCTCGTACCCTTATTTTCCGATAAAACGTTTCCTTTATATCGGATTCTATGCATTTCATTTTTACAGTATCATATTTTTCCAGTCGTATGATACTAAATTAGACGAAGTATAATATATTTGCAGCTAATGAAGTGGTATATAAAAGTTATAAATGCAACGATACAAATATTAAAATGATAAAAGTTACAAGTACTTTTTGCAACCGCGTGAGCATGAATTTACTTCGAAATTCAATATTCCATGTATATTAACGGAATTACATGGAGAAATGATATTTCGAGTAGGATCACGGAAATAGAGAAGCCACGGAAATGTCACGTTTCTCTAAAAAGCGGTTATTTTGCAAGTAATAAACTCACAAAGCACGTACATTCCCAAGGACATGCGATTCAAGAACTCTAAAGTGGTAAACTAACGAAACATCTCCAGAACGTGACTGTCATAAACGAGTAGACAAAATGTTAGAAAATGGTTCACAGTAGGCATGGCGTTGCCTTTGCGTTTCCTATTTCACGAGATTCTTTCGTTCTTCTTCTTAAGATTGTTACCAGCTAAGTCTTTACTCGTTCTTAAAACTTTGTTTATTGAAAACAGTTTTATGAAAATTATTCATTGCGTTAAGAGCGTCAAAATGCAACCAGGAAACAAATAATTTTGCTTGTTTGAAATTGTGTGTTGCCGATTTCTTAAATTGAATTCTTCGGTCCATAAATTCATAAAATAATTTCTACCGTTTCTTCTAAAATTCATAGAAGTTCTAAATTCACCAAATAAATTGAAATTAAGCGTAAGAAACTAATTTATCGTTATTATTATTCTTTCTTTATCGTAGAAAAAAATGAAACATGAATTACATTATATGTACAAAAGGCTTCCATGTTCTTAGTTTTATAGTCTACATGCTTTTACAAACAAAACATACCTTCATTTTTATTTTCAACGTTTAACAGTGATATATTAGGTTGTCCGAAATGTTTCTTTCGTTTTGAAAGGAAATAGTAGACGCACGATGTTTTTTGTTTTATATCAGTTTATTGAATTATGCACGAACATAATAATAGAAATAGAACGAAATGGATTATACCTAATTCAATAAAATAATATAAAACAGAAATTGTTATTCATCTATTATCACCTTATGAAACGAAAGAAACTTTTCGGACAATCTAATAGAAACCTCATAGCGAATAAAATTCTTCTACCAAACTTAAAATGATTCTAATCTCTTCGGTGCGATTAATTCCCTGTCTTATGATTTAATTTCTAAGTATACATAGCAGAATAAGTGATAAATTATGTTACAGAGATTAAGCTTCGTCGTATAATAAATAACCTGACCATGATACGTGTCTTTCACATTCGGTTCATAATTCATACGATAAATCTTACGTTATCACGTTATTATAAGGCAAGAAGGGTCAAAATTGCACTTGCTTGTATCATCTTATTGTATCTTTCTCGAAGATCTCATTGCAGTTCTCGCGAAGCCGTAAACGACAGGCGACTATGAAACAAGCGTAACTCTACAACGATCATTCATAGTTTCCACGTATTCCCGCCAAACAACAGCGCTGCCATTCTCAGCTATCTACGACACCATACGTTACACGCTGGTGACGATAAAAATTCTGCACGCGGGTAATACGCCTCCCCGGGAACTTAAAAACGTAGCAGAATCGTAAAATACGGCTGTGAGAAGGTAGTCGGTACGTTGGTTGCTCTCGCTAGAGAATACGATATAGGGGCAGCCGCGATGAAATTGTCACTCGTCTTACATAATTTCTCGGCAAGGAACTGGTCTCGCATCTCGCGTGAAAAATGGCCCGACAGAAGGTGGGTAACAGGTTTCCGCGAGAGAATCCACCGAAGAAGATTTATTCCACGGTCCCGTAACCTCGTTAATATCTCTCGACGCTATTATGAAAATGTTCCGTGACGTTATCGATTATCCGATTGCTGTTTCGCAGCCTTCTCTAACGATGAAACTGCGAAACGCGACGTGACGGTGCGAACCGGCGGCAAAACCGATCCGTTAACGAGCATAAACCAACGGAAACGGATCTCGTCTCTTTATCGAGCGTACGATTTTAAAAGAGTTCGATCCAACTTCCGAGAATAGTTGCCCGATGTAACTCGGAAACGATGGAACTTTGGTTTCTCGGTAGTTCGCCCTTTTAGAATCGAATTACAGGCAATGAAAAAAAAAAGGAGACGAAGAAAGGAAAGGGCATGCGAACAGAAAGGAAGACGGGATAAAAGAGAGAAAAAAAGGAAGGGGAAAGGGAGAGAGGATTCGTCCATTTTGGCGCGTACTCCAAAGGAGTTCCATCAAAACCGAAAATCGAAGTTCGATAAGCGCTGCTCGTAAATCGAGTATTTCCTTTGGCGCACGGACCGGAGATACGTTGTTTTTATAGTGGACTCGATCTCTCTTCTTTTATGTTGATTAAAGCACGAGGATCAAATTGTTCGCCAATCTGCCGGAAATGGCGTAAAATATGACATCGATATGGGACTTATTTTTCAGATACGGTTCTTACCATTTTGAAATACCATTGAAGAATTCCGACCGTATTTCGTCGATGAATATCTTGCGTTTATTTAACGAAGATCGATCCGGTATACGGAGAAACTGTTTCTGATTTCTTCGAGTTGACGACGAAGATCTATCCGTTGTCTGTTTCGTTGTATAAAAGTCTGAAATACGGTGGAAGATTTTTGAATGAAATTTTCAAATAAAAATTCGCGTTGGATGGATGGTTATAGATTAATGTTTAAGAGATTTATTTTAGTACTACGCGTGTATCGATGGCTGAAAATTTTGACTAATGAATTTTTTTACGTATCGACCTTTTTCTCTACGATATTTCCTTGCCAATACAATTGGCGTCGAAATCAAATTCTTCCGAATTTTTCCCTTCAATTTTGCTCGTTTCACGCGAACGACAGAAATGCAAATAAATTGGAAAATCGTGAAACTCGAAGAACGGTTCGTTTCGCTCGATTTCGGATAAAAATTCTTGAACGACGCTAGGTAGTGAAATTTCTTGAGAAACAATCTTAACAAACAATCGGGAAGGTGGAATACACGACGAGCTTCCCGCATCGTAGAATTTAATCCGCTTCAATTCGTTTTATCGAGGACATCTTTAGAAATAAGAATCACAGGGTGGATAACTCGGGGTGCGAAACTAGTTCTCTTTATTCGCTTGACCCTGGTTGCATCGAAGATCGCATTGAAATTCCGGCTTTAGGTTTGTTTCCGTTTAAAATTTCAAAGTCGTATATTCGATGCCCTCCTAGGAAAGCCGTCCTTTCTCGCAAGGATTTCACCCTGTGGCGTCGTTTAACGACGGGAAAGAGTTATGTCGAGGACTGTTTCAGGATCAAGCATTATCTTTTGAAGATTGAAGATGCTTCTAAGGAAAAAGTATCGTCACGCTGTAGCAATAAGAAGAAAAGAAACAAAAGATGAAGGGAATGACTAGGGGAAAGGAAGACAGCAATTTTATGTTAATGGACTCCTCGGTTAGGTTTTCCTGACAAAGTTTACACCCCTGTTCGTAAGTTCTAGCAGTTACAACTTATACATTACACTTATGCTTTTAGCAGTTATACGTTAGCAGAGGAGAATACACGATAAGCATTGAAACTCGAAATTTAGGACAATTCGTAAGTATCACAGAGAATATAAATTTCCACGAACCAAAGTCAAGATCAAAGAATTAGAAAGTCTTAAAAAATAAGAAATTACAAGAAGCTTTACCTGTTTTACGAGCATAAAAATTATTCACTGTTTCTCGGATTTTCTGGTCGATCGGTGTTTGCCAAAGCAACGAATCGTCTTTGGTGAAACACCAGGTCGATATCGCGAAAGAAAGACGTTAATTCTCCACCCACGATATCCTAATTAATCGACGAATCGTTTCGGCTACTCGGCCTGGAATCGTCGTCGTCGTTTCGAGTAGCACACGCGTGTTTCAGTGGAACCGAGCTTGCTCTCGTCCAATTAAATCGAACCGGTAAATCAAGCATCGCTAGCAGTGTAAACTTCGTTGCATCTGGCCATAGCTCGTTGAATTTTCGTCTTGACGACGAGACGGAGTTTCTGTTTGTCCCACTGTCTCTCTATTTCTCAGGTTTAAGTATTATTAGGAGACTCGTCAACAGACTTTTGATACGATACGAAATAAAATGAAAATAAGCGAAGAAAAAGGAAATATTTTCGTTTATCAACTTACAATTTACAAACAACGTGTCCCGCTGAAATTAACGGAACACGTGCAACATGATTTGGACGTCGCCCACGGCTAAAGGGTTAATAAAGACAGAAAAGGGGAAAAAAAGAAGCACGATGACTCGATTAGAAAAGGCAGACACGTACAGGTGCACATGAGAGGGCACGGGATATTCGAGACGCGTTCCATTGGAGAATCGCTGGCCAGGAGACGTGGCACGCGGCAAAGCGGCGCCCTGCAATATCCCGTAATTTGTAATTCCGCGGTAAGCCGTTGAAAATCCATTGACAGCTTTCCAGCGAACCACTCGACCGCAAATGCTCGCTAACAAGACTATCGATTCCGCTGGCATTCGACGGATAAGACAGTTTTACTTGGCCAGTCAAACAGTGAGTTCGAGGTCAACAGTGACAGTGAAATTCGTAATAATCGGTTGACCGATAGCACTCGGTTATTTGAAGAGGTAAGCTAGACAAAGTCGATATTTTATTGCGTCGTATTCCCGGTGATAGAATTTCGATAGGCGAAAGACGATGCTCGAGAGCGAACGATTTCGAGTGACTTCGCCGGGATCAGACGCAAGGTGAATCGTTTGAAAAGTTTTTTCTTTTAGCACATACATAATCCGAAATCTTCCTGATCGTTTTGACGTCATCGTATCGATTTTAAGAACGCATGCTATTTTGGTGGAATTTTGGATGGATGCACAGCGAGTCTTATCAATATTTAGACACTGTGGTGTTTGAGAGATTATTGCTATATATCGCTATATATTTGGCCATTATTAACGATAGCGTTATTAAAATACTTTTTTTTCAATATATTATAAAACATTTATTTCAATTATGGAAACATAAATTTTATTTATTTGATGAACACAGTTTTTTTTCGCAATAAATGATAAACTAAATAGTGGAGATTTAAAATCGCAAAAAATCTAGCGATAGGTTACACCGATCTGTATTTATTTCATATACAGGGTGATTTAATAGCAGTTTCGTTTTTAAGCGGAGGAAGTAAATTACGGTAATCTGTGTGTACAACAGAATTTTAATATACATCTGCAATTTTTATAATAGCACGTCGTCTTAACGCAACAAGATAAATCAAAATCTGAAGGAGGATTTTTTGTAAACCGATGACAAACGTTTTTCATTGTTTCAATATACGGTTCTAGTTGCATATATCTATCGATATTTTATGCACTTTTGCGCCACATGTTCTGTATGGTTTGCAAACAAAACTACACGTCATAGTTTAAACAAGAACTCCGACGCGTTGGATTAGTAATTGAAAAAACAATAACATTTTTCGTTTTATCAGCACCGCGTCCTTCGTCCATTATTCGTACAATTCTTGCGAATAAAAAAATTTATTTTGGTATTTTCTGTTGCAAAACATTACATTAAGATGATATTGAAATTTGTATTAAAAATGATATTTAATCGCTATATTTAGTCGATTAATAGTACCAGACGGCTAAAATCTCTTAGGAATTTTGTTGAAATTCCACAATTCGAACGGTACTCGATAAATCCTCTGGCAAATACTGCTCCAATAATGATACAAGCTGTATTGAGAAAATATTTGCTAGGAAATAAGAGCTATTTGTTCGAACAATGATAACGAAGATCCCACTGGTTTATGCGCGATTCTTATAACTTCCTCATATAGATAGAATTAGCTGCTTTACAATTGTATCTTAAATCAATGTTTCAGCTTCCTATTTGTATATTCGCAGAAACTATCGTCTATGCACATATTTAATAGACAACGTGGTTGGTAACTGACGGTACGAGCGGAAAGGGGGTGATTCTACGCGAAAAAAGAAGTCGAAAATATAGAATAAAAATTAAAAAAAATTTTTTTTTTTTAATTTTTCCATCGAGACAACGATCTACAGTGAGATCCGTTATAACGAGACGCAATAAAATGCACGCGTACCGAGCGAAAATTCAAAGTCGATTTTCTCGAAAACAGAGCCCCAAACGAAACATTTTTATTCTATATTTTCGACTTCTTTTTTCGCGTAGAATCACCCCCTTTCCGCTCGTACCGTCAGTTACCAACCACGTTGTCTATTAAATATGTGCATAGACGATAGTTTCTGCGAATATACAAATAGGAAGCTGAAACATTGATTTAAGATACAATTGTAAAGCAGCTAATTCTATCTATATGAGGAAGTTATAAGAATCGCGCATAAACCAGTGGGATCTTCGTTATCATTGTTCGAACAAATAGCTCTTATTTCCTAGCAAATATTTTCTCAATACAGCTTGTATCATTATTGGAGCAGTATTTGCCAGAGGATTTATCGAGTACCGTTCGAATTGTGGAATTTCAACAAAATTCCTAAGAGATTTTAGCCGTCTGGTACTATTAATCGACTAAATATAGCGATTAAATATCATTTTTAATACAAATTTCAATATCATCTTAATGTAATGTTTTGCAACAGAAAATACCAAAATAAATTTTTTTATTCGCAAGAATTGTACGAATAATGGACGAAGGACGCGGTGCTGATAAAACGAAAAATGTTATTGTTTTTTCAATTACTAATCCAACGCGTCGGAGTTCTTGTTTAAACTATGACGTGTAGTTTTGTTTGCAAACCATACAGAACATGTGGCGCAAAAGTGCATAAAATATCGATAGATATATGCAACTAGAACCGTATATTGAAACAATGAAAAACGTTTGTCATCGGTTTACAAAAAATCCTCCTTCAGATTTTGATTTATCTTGTTGCGTTAAGACGACGTGCTATTATAAAAATTGCAGATGTATATTAAAATTCTGTTGTACACACAGATTACCGTAATTTACTTCCTCCGCTTAAAAACGAAACTGCTATTAAACCAACCGGTAAACCAACTTGATTCTAAGCTACTTTACCTTCCATTAAAAACAGATTGAAGCTTCACCAACCCCATTGATGTTTCTTCTTTAAACGTCTTTTGTAATCTTCAACGATTCATTGAAAAAAATGCTTAAAAAGCGACAAAATAGCGCATAGAAACGCAAATGTTCGGCATTTTTCCATTAATTTCATTAAAATTTCAGCCGTTGGAGAGGTTTTTACCCGTTCGGTGGAGGGGAGGGTTCTCGTTCTCCGACGAATGCAAGGTACCACCGCGTCGAGCGTTAGGTAAAAGACGCAGCGACCGCTGATATTCGCGGGAATGTATTTTTGTAAACCGCTTGTTTCCACCGACTTCCGGAGAATTACGTCCGAGTGCACGCTACGTAGAAACGGGTTAGAGGGGAGCGGTCGGGCGAAAAAGCTGGAAAAGAACACTCTAGTCATGCAGCACAAAAAAGGTCGCGGTACTTCAACGGCAGGAGGTCGGGAACGGGGACGGGGACAAGAACGAAAAGACAAAGAAAAAAGAAGAAAAAAAAAGAACGACCGCAAGTAATTAATTAAATAAAAACACGGGACGACATTTCAGCCGTTTAATGAATTGCCGCGTAATTGTTCCGCACGCGGGTCGCATAAAAGCGTTTGAAGAATTCATTAAAGAGTCGAGCTCTTCTGGCAGTCTCGAGCCATTGAAGTATTATACGTGGGCCCCTCCTAATAAACGCGGAAATTTCGAAATCCCTGTAATCGCGGTTATTTACGGACGCGCGTACCAACGAACCGTGTTACTGCGAACGAACACGCTTAAAACTGACTAGATCCCGAGTGTACCCGGGGAGAAACTTTGAAATAACTAATCTGAACGAAATTACGTGCTCTCGTCGAGCTCGTGCCCCGATCCTTAAGCGAATCACCGTGAAAATTCTACTTGCAGGTTACATTTCAGAAAGGGATGGGGGTGTTCAGAGCATATCACGTTTGAATAAATAAAGAAGAAGGGATTGGCGAACATGCAGAATGAAATAGCTAGATTTTCCTATTACTTCTATCGGATAATCGTCGAATTGAAATTTGAAGATAGAGAGAGATATCGTGTATCATTTTTGCTGTTTTCTTTTCTCTTTTTCGACGGAAGTTTTCCGTAATAATTTTGCGGGAATTTTACTTACCATACTTATCTTCGTACGTTACTTCGTTATTCAGTCTAAATTATGCATACGTCTCATATATATTTTCTATAGGATATAACTTAGTTCTACGTTTGCAATGAAAATTTCTATGCGATTTCGCTACGTTATGACAATCTCCTACACTTTGTTATACATCGTATCGCGTATGACAATTTCGCCAGTCGTAACATTTGCTCAAAAGTTATTCCGGACTAGTTGGAAACCATTGTTTCGCGAGTAAACCTTTTTATCGCGAACATTAAGTAAGAACTTTGATTATACGAGGCGTTTGGGAAATTCGTTAAATGAGTATTTAGAAAAAATTACGCGACGTTATACAAGCGAATATAGCGGAAAGGTGTGCGCCTTAGTATAGAACTCTAGTAGAGAGTAGAAGTACATACACAATACGACTCGACAAACACACACTCAACTCCATTCCACGACTACATACTTCGTACAGGCATCCTCTATACAATATATATGTATCTATATCTACGTATTTTCTTTTTCTCCATTATACAATTCCTTTCATTCGGTCTAGACGAACTACCTACGTCCCATCCATTCAAAACCTTGGATGGCTATAGAATCTCGCTTCGTTCTCAACACGAACGTTTGGCAACACGAAAATTCAAAACTATTTGAGGTTTTTCAGGAATGTAATACGTACGACGCTAACGCTTTATCAACATAACGAACGTATTTAAATCGTACTTTTTCAATTAATCTAGACACTTGCGTGAAAATTTGATCGCAGCAGTATGATTATTCTATACAGGCCATCGATTGGCACGTTCCATGGCGAAATCATATTCCGCAACAATGAAACGATTTTACAAAGTTTAACACAAATTATCGTGATTAATTATGGAACCAGGGAAGATATGGAAAAAAAGGAGTTAAATTAAAAATCGCATGACAAAGTCTTCGTTGTATTCTAACGTTTAAAATTCACTCCGTTTATAAAGCACTCAAATCGTCAAATTCGCATTTCAACGATGCATTAAAATATTCCGTTTAGAGCGAAAAATACTCGAGATACATCTAGATAACACGGTGAACCGAAGAAACGCACGCGACAAGCCTAGCGTTCGTTATTTCGCCTTCGTTGGCGACACGATACGCTCGTGAATTTTCCAACAGGATCAAACTCGTGACGGAGCCTTTAAACGCGAATAAATAGCGCGAGCTTTATTTAAACGACGCGGCCGTCGCAGTTTGTTAATCCCCTGCGATCGGATGTTGGCGTTTTTTCGCGAGGGATCGTTCTGGTCACGTGAGCGCATAAAATCGCAGGATCACTGGAATTTTTGTTCGAACGACGGAGGAGTCGGGGTCTTTGCACGGAATTAAAGGTCGTATATCACGCTGCACGGTCATAAATAAATATACAGGCGCGCGCGTTATATCGGGCCGCATCGAAAACGTAGGCACTCGCCTCCTTTTCAATCTGTGCACAAGACCCGTTGGTTCATGAAATGTCCGTGTAGGTGTACGTCAGCGCGAGAAAGAGAGGGACAGCCGAGCGTAGAATCGGCGAATATCAATCTAGTGACCCGGAAATGTAATATCCGTTGCATATCTCATGCACGTCGCCAGGATGTTCGCATATAGTTACGATAATAGATCGTAAACATTTTGGCCTGGCCGAGAAAGGTGCGCGTGGAAAATGGTGGCGATGCTTTCGCTCGCCAAGTTTCTAACTCTCGTTTCTGTAAGCCGCGTCGGTCGTGTTGAAATCCAATGGTGATCCACCAAACTGTTCCACGCTGCGTGACCAGAAGTTGTAAAATTTCGTCGACATCCTGGTGTCCGATCTTGAATATCGTGATTCGCCGCGCTTAAGGCTGTTAATCAATTACGATAGTCGTGCGGTATCGGTGAGAATATTACAGTAACGACGGATCGTTTATAAATCGAAGCTGTTTCTTGAATATCTCAAGCGTGTCTCTAGTTTGAGTTTTATATTGGTAACATTTATACATATTTTTATACGTATATATTTAGTAATGTATTTTGTACGATTTATGTCGTGTAAAAATAATTATCGCAATTTTTTGTTACAAAGTCTACTAATTTACAATTACATTGTCATTGTATTGCTAATAGACAAGGAGCATCGATGTCTCATCTTTGTGTAATAGACAAGATTATCAAACTCGTATATATGTCGTCGAAACGATACAGAGAAGTACTGACATGTAGAACGTGTTGTTACGAATAAATGGATATATTTTTATTGAAGCATCTAATAATAATGCGAATAACGAGCTGGCGTTGCTTTATATGATGTCCCCTTGTATAGCCATTCGTAGCTTCGAATGGATACTAGGATTTTTGATGGGTGGTTGTCTAGATTTATGGTTGGTGTCGCCGTACGATATTGTCATTTGTGTTGGGAGGGGAATTCTTGAATTATAAAGGGTGTTCCGTAACACGCGATATGCACTTCAATGATGAATGTGGGATACAAAAACGACGAAAGAGGTTCGTATGCGTCGAGTTTTTTTGCTAGTTAGATGTTCATTTTTTATACATATACGTCTGAGTGATAAATTAAGAGCATATAATAATGTAAATCTTCTGATAATTTTTATTAACTACAATTCTAATTATACCTTACGGTGTAAATTCTGATCGTACAGGGAATGTCCCAAAGGTTTTCGTACAAGCGGTATTCCACGACCGAAAGTAACACAAAAGTTTCGTGTAAATAAAAGTTCCTAAAAAAAATTCGTCGAAAAACAAGTCTCACGTGCATGAAATATTTTGATAAAAAATTATTAATGTCTAATTTGCGTTTCAGGTGAAATTGACCCGAAGAACAGTGCGCGAAGATTAAAACTGCACTCCAGAGAACGTTGTTTTCCTGCAATTTCATTTATCGCCTATTCGTTTCCATTTGTTACTTAACTCGTTGCTTAACCGAAAGTCTAATCGTAATTAAACCGCAAAATTCTATCGTCGCTTGAATCAAAATGTACCAATTTCTTTTACAAGTTAGTGTAAGGCACGAGTTGCATCGAAGTTAACGAGCGCGTAAGTCCCGTTTGAGCGCGACATCGGGAAAAATTGAAACGGAAGATAAGGGACGGGACAAGAATTACATTTGCGTAATTAATTGAGCGAAAGTTTCGCAGGACGGCGCTCAGCGTCCGCTTCTCGGGACAGTTAAAAACTGTCCTGAAAACTGTCACCGGTAGTAGCAAAGAGCTGCGCCCTCGATCTCGTTCTCGTTCTCCTGGAACATACGTATTTTATAATGGAACTTTCTAATTTATCGCCGCGGCTAGACGCTGAACGAATTCACTAATTTATGGCGGTTCGGATAAAGAGTTATGAATCCGAACGAAACACGTTTCACACTGTGTCCTGAAAACGATTTCGAATAATTGGTTTTACAGGGTACTAATTATGCAAATAAATAGCAGACGTGATTGTAACGAGCTCCACAGGGGTTCTTGTTAATGTTCGTTAGCGTCGTCCAGCTTTAGAGGCAATTAGACTCTTTTTAAGCGCGAACAGTATTCGTTTTTATAGAAACTGTTGGCTCCTCGATCTTCGTCATCGTGGACAAGCATTTTGACTAATCGTTCAACTTGTAGTTCAATCTGTGTAGACTACGACGTGAAAATATGTTTGACAAGATTCTCTGTTCGCATAAGTAATTCAGGAAGTAAGTTCACATAAGTATCTGTCAAACATTCGCCGTAGGAAAATTTTATGCGTGTATTGTATGTGTTATATGAAACATTGTGAAATCTAGAAACTTTATAGCGAAGTCGATGATCGTATAAATATCGATTCATTTTTATAGAAATACTATGTGTTGAGCTAGATTCAGCGATCCCATGGTTTTCAGATCTTCTGGATCACAATATTCACTTTGCGTGTCTCTCCCGTGATTGCTATGGTCCCTCAGGAGCACAGACGTCACTCAATTCTCGGTAACGTCGTGTTCACTGGGATAAAACTGACATAATGCGACGAAAATCTCCTGTCTAAGATATTATACATGATCGGAGCAATTAATTCGAGCATTTCATAGGAATTTTATGTATAATACGCTATTACGATTACGAATTTTGGCATTAAGCGCGTTCGCGACAAGATAATTCTATCGACACCTCTATTTATAGCCGCTTGTTTCACTCAACTTGTTTCACGACGAGTAGTGTGCACTTGCTTCAATGAATCAAAAACAGCAGAATCGATGGAGTTCAACGTAGATGACTGATGATCCGACATTGTGTTGCTTAGATCCCGACTACGAAATGAGAACTATTTAAGGTCGAAAGAGTTATGAAATGGAGCATAAGATAATGTTTTCTGATAAGAGTACCATGACGAAGTGCGCGGCATTTATTACCTTCAGAACCTTCAACGTAGGGGAACTCTCATATTTAACGCTTAATTGCCACTTCTCCGTACTCAATAACAAGTAGTACGATCGAGAATAAAGTTGACGCGTAGTTTCCAATCGACGAAGTTAAACAATTTTCACAAATCTTCCATTTCATACATGTACGTACGCTAATCTGCGTAAGAATAACGTACTTCAATACGAAAATTATTACAGTTAGAAATTCTCACGATGTAACATCTTGGACGAGATAATAATTATTTCGAAAGATTTTAATAACTTCTTGATAATTTGTCAATTTACCTCATCCTCTTACAAATATTTCAACGCGTACGATCGAGAAAGTAGGCGAACGAATATTATTAAAATATCGCTTTCGAGAACTAAAACCATCCCTTTTTAGAATTCACGCAAATCCTCTGTCGTTTAACCCTATCACTGTTTGACTCTAATCCTACTTTGTGCTTTCCGCGGCTGTACTTCTTCGTCCTTTGACCCACGACCGTAAGCTAAACTCGCTGCCCGATTTCATGCAACTCCTTTCAACCGAAACTTCATTGGATTCCTAAAATCCATTGGTATACGCTAGGAACGCTCTATTTGGAACGGTCCTTCGCATTCAAACCGTCCGCTCGATCACTTTCGCCTATTTCGAACGCTTGTCACTTACATCGGATGCAACAGACGCAATTCATTTACATCCGACACTATGGAAGTTCGTTTAATCTCATTACCATTTGTTTTATTTCGACTAGAAATTGAATCGATTAAACAACGATTACGAGCAATTTTTCACGGTGCCTTTGAAAATTACTCGGAATACAATTTGAGCGGAAAAACAATTAGTAAAACTGTAAAAGGGTACAGAATCCTTTCCAGTGCTCGTATTCTTTCACAAACTGGCTTTAAGATCTATCGCATTATAAGCAAGCGTCCGCCTTTTTCTCGTGAAATTATCGGATTTACTGCAATTGAGAAAAGCTCTAAATTAATTCCATTCTTATTTACTTGGTCCAGCTTTACGGGGATAAATTTATAAAAAGTCTTAATAAGTAAATCCAAATTCTCATCTTTGTCCGATCGAGAAATATTGTGTTATCGTTCTCATCTTGTAAAAGATACAAACGTAATTTCTTTTGATTTGAAGTTACGATAGTGGAACGAACAACATCTTATATATCTATCTCTGAATATTTAATAGTCATACGTCTCAGAGCGTACGAAACAGTAATCTTTTAAAAATTGCTATTATCAATTTTATTTATAACAATGAAAAGTCCAAAAGGAGCAATGTACAAGAAACGAAGCGCAATAAATGATCGATACATTTTTCAAAAATCCATTTTTAACTTCGGATAAAGTAAAATTCAATTAAACGACGTAAGCACACAGTTTTTACCAGATTCACGTTTAATAAATCGAATGATCGTGTAAATTACAGACGCACGGTTTTTTCTCTTCGCTGTGGGTGATTAATTACGTTAAATTCAAGCCTGACGGAATTTTCCCACGCCAAGATCTCACGGTAAAACCGCCAACGTTTCTTACGTGTCGTGGTTGATTTTCGCGTGGCACTCAAGCTTTCGGAATACTCTGCTGACTCTTGTGCTCCCTCGCGGCCCTTGTTTCTCCCTTTTCGTTCGACGACCTCGTTCCGCGTGAGTTTTCCTTCGATCCTGCGGACCGGAACATGCTTATAATTTCGCGCAGTGCGACGTTCTGCGACACTTTACTGATACTGTCTCCTCTACCGAAATAACTCAACTCTATGTCGTACTACGAAACAAGAAACTACTTGTGATCGTTTTGTGTCGCAAATAAGTCACGCGTATAGTACGATACGAACAGTAATTTTACGTAAATTCCGTATAAATTTGTAATTTCATGCAAATCACATGATTGTAATTAAATTTACATTTGCAAGTTTTATTCGAATTTACGTGTATGTTTAGGAGCGTCTTCACAGCTTTTACGCTTTACTTGCTTCACACCAAATGTTCCACCTATTGCTCGAATTTTAAACACTTCTAAGATTCTAATTATTTCTTCTTCTTTCTAACGTTCTTTGGTTTACGGTATATTACATCGTTTTAAGCAGAACCATCAAATATAGTTGAAAAACGCATCGATTTGCTCCGCTCTCTTTTACTCGTGTGCTTTTAATCATTTCTCTCGCGTTTTTGATTCTTTATAATTATTAATATTACGTACGTGATACATCACTGGTGGATTATGTCATAGCGAATATGTTAATTAGCTCCAATTACATACTCGACTAGCCAGGAGCTTTTATTAAATTTTATTAATTTCTATTAATGCCACATTAATGTTTCAAATGTCAAGAGCAATTTTGTCCAATGTAGTAGATTTTTCGGGAAAGAATTTATTATGACGACGCAAAATTTTAACTTTACCTCCTTTTAAATTCCAGAATATAGTTAAATGTTATATCCCATATTTATTAAAAAATTCCATAAAACCAGCAGAAGCTTACGTTCCTTTGACGCAATAATTTCTTTCGAATTCCTCAGAAGTTACTATATCACGTCTGCACCGAGTCTTTCAAACTCCTTGGTCAGTCGCTGTCACGCCATTCTAATTAGCAAAATGCTTCCGCGATATCGAATTGCCTCGAGCGAATCCGGAAATTCACGGAATCGCAAAAAAAAAAAAGAATAGAGAATGCGACTCGAATCGCATAGTCTGGCGGAGGTTGCAACTTTTTCTGATGGATACGCGTGATTTCCTCGAAGGTACATATTCGCGTATTCCGCAATCAATGCAGCTGTTTGCACGCGAGCCGATGCAACGTTCCCAGGTTTACGGTGAGCACAATTATCCGAATACGGCATGCGAGTGCATTGCCATCGTTGTATTATATAACGAGGCTCGCGTTGTCCATCGCGCGTTTTCATGACAGGTCGAAATGAAAAACTGTCCGGTTACCAATAAACGTCACCGCTAATTCGCGTAATCAGCCAACGGCGCGGATCGAGGACACGGCGGGGAAAGAAATTTTCACCGTTGGAATTAAAAATTAAATTAAACGCCTGACGAGGCGAAGAAGCATGGCGGTGGAATTGTTCAGTGAGATATTTGGCATAAAATTTGGAACACGTCCGACCCTGTTCAATTAAAATACGGCGCTCTAATTGCGGGCTGTGTATCACAAGTTTAACGTTTAAAAATTTCAAATCCTTTCCTCGGCAACATGAAATAAGACGTGTAAGAAGGAAATATATTTTGCGATTAATTTTAGATGTTCAGCCAGATATAGTCAAAAGTATGGACTTCGACTGGAGGAAAAGATATAATTAATCGATAATTGTGCTTTATGGACGAAAAACGTAAAAATGTATTCTACAATATATGTATGTGCTTTATCTATTCTGTACTATTTCATTTTAACTCCTAACATTCTTTTCTGTCTTATTTCTAGGTATAATCTGTCCCAGTCGTGTAGAGCATAATATATACGATCGTATCAGCTTTTGTATCGAGTTCCTTTTCATCTCTCCTACTTTGTATACTTGCTTTTATCCAGTAATTTCAGAAGTAGAGAAAAGAAATTAGTTTTTACCAAATCTGGCAGTTCTGAAAGAAATTCTGTATCGTTGCCAAACTTTAGTTCAACGTTGAAAAGGACAAATGCCTTGTATGGTTTTTATTTTTTCCAAAAACGTCTCTCCGTTGACTGCGAGGGAAAGACAACTTCTGTACTCTTCGTCTTTTCATGTTTAGGAAATCGCCGGAGATCAATCGCGATGCAACCGAAATCGCGAAACGCGAGGTAATCGAACTTGTGAGACGATCAGTCATAGAAACAATCGAATTTCGTAGGATCCTCGCTGAATTGAATTCGAAATATCATATTCGAAGCGATGCTCTACATTCTCTTCCAGATCATAGAGCAATTTGTTTCACTTAGACAGTTTCAAGAGTTGATAATTGTTAAGCGACTGTTACCTATTATTTGGTTGACAAACGTAACTTCTGAGCTACCTTGCGTGGTATTTCGAACAATTTAAACGGCACCGATTCATGCAACGTTCAAGGTTATCGTCATCATAATTCATATCGCAGTTGATATTCGTGCCTTTGTTACGTCTCACGATATCGCATATTGCAGAATATCATTACGTCGTATGCGCATTATACTGTCTGAGGTTTGAAATTAACGAATAATCCGCGGACATTTATGCAAATTCATATTTTTACGAATATAATTAAAAGAATGAAAGCCAGATGGAATCAGATGGTTTCATTCGTTAAATACTACGTTGAATAGGTATATTTTTGATATTTTATACGAATAAAAATCTGCAATCTATTAGCGAACAACGTAGCCAGGAGATTCAACAAAAATATTATAATATCTTCATTCTGCATTTCGCAAATTTCAAACTTCAGTATCTCCCACCGTATAAAACCTCCATTTTTATTAATTTTTTCTCCCTATTAAAATACTATAATTATTTTTAATTGCGAATTAACGTAAGCGTTTTATGGTACACCACCCGCGGCTGAAAACAGTGGACGAAATAATTTGAACAATTTGTAATACGAGCCAGCTCTCGCGTTTCTCTAATTTCTATGTTCATTCGAATTTGCTACGGCCGTTATGCGCGCGAAATGCCACATCAGCCAGGAATTTCCACGAGCTTAGAGTTTCTGAAGTTTTCTATACGAGCCTCATTAAAAATCTGCTTGAACCGCTTGGCGTGTGCCATATAAGTGATCGCCAAGTATGTATTACGGGATAGCATCTCTATAATTGCAGCGCAATAAAGATACGACTAATCTGCTGAGTGATCTTCTCACGGAACCGTAATGAATTTTCGTTGATTCGTTATGCACGGATGAAATTTAAGCGATTCCAAATCTTCTCAACTTTACGATTATTGAAAAATTAAGTGGTCGGTCGGGAGGGTGGGGGTTGGGAAATCGTTATAAATCGCATGTAACCTCTGACGAGCTGAAAACCATTCGTGGATAATGGCTCGATGAATGACTTAGCGGCGCGGCGTCGTCGCGTCGCGTCGCGACGCTTCGAATAAAATTTCTTTTGCTGGAAAATCGACCGAGAAAGATTTTAATATTATCTGAAAATAAAATGTGCAAGCTCGTGGCCGGTGGCAAATGTGATGGAATTAAATCGCCATAATACACGAATACAGGTGCGCGTTACCTTATTCCATTATAAAATCCATTATGATATTCCATTATGAACTTAGCATTAAATACATGATGTTTCCATGGTGGAAAAACTTGGCGATAAAAATTTGTAGATACATATACGTAAGTGAGATTTTTTAAATTCCCTTTTAAGCTATATTCTACGGATTTGTGCGAGCATTATTGGGCAAAAATGAATAATTATTCGTTCACCAAAAAAAAAAAGAGTCGGATAATAAAAGTACCCTCTGTATCTTTATAAATAATTATATTTTTAATGCACACCTATTTTCATTTACAAGAGTAATTTGTATAAAGATGTAAATGATATTTAGTTATTATACTAAAAGTTAGCTCTAAACGAAAGATTCCGGTGTTCTGTTGATGTAAAAATTGATGTAAAAATGTAAAACGATGCGGAGATACAAAAAATGTTAGTGGAGAGGGTTCGGAACAGCTTGCTGAATTCTGTATACGCTTCGTACATACAATATGCAAACACACAGGGTGAGAAATTCTCCATGCATCTTTGAGCTTTAAAAGCTGACTAGAAGTTTATCTGTTCAGTCTCTTATCAAGCTTGCAGATTATCTGTTGTTACGATGTATGCATCTCATTTATTAATTGACAGATAGTAACTTTCCACATTTTCCTTACTATTTTTCTTATCAACATAATAACACGCGTAAAAAAACAAAATAGAAACATTAAAAAATGCCTGGAAACTCTGTGGATCTTTGTGAAAGAAAATTTGTTTGCAACGCAAACTGATACAACGAACCGGTAGTTAACTGGAACTTTTTCTGACTCATTAAAACATCCTCCTATTTTAGTCGCGTTGAGCACAGGAAAAGTCACGGTTAATCCACTCGTCTGGTCCGTGAAAAGCTATCGAGCAGATTGCCAATTTGATATGATTCGTTACGAGTTTGAGAGGAAAGTAGACGGATGGTATTGGCTGTTTCACGATCGTTCCAGCAAGCTTTTGCCTGTCGAATAAGCAATCGAAAGAAAACACGGCCGACTGAACACGGAATATTAGCCACGATCGAGATCATTATTTTTATTTGATGCGTGACGCCAGCCGTGAATCATCGACCATCTCGAAATTTGCATAGCGCGTTTCTCGAGGAACGATTCACAGCTTCGTTTATTCTAGAAACTTTAACACGTCGTCCTGTATTATAGTCAACACCCTCGAAGCCCTCAGCGCGCTATTTAAGATCCAACGAGCACGATTTATGCCGCGGCTTAAATACCGTGATATTCGCCAGAAACCAAGTTTAATTTCTATTGTTTGGAAACGAGCGAACGTTTCACCGCCATAGCGCCGATGATAATAATAATTTATTCTATCGGATATACGCTTTGACGATCCCCTAAAATTTTATTCAATTCCTGTCCTATTTGGACAGGTTATTTATTTATTTCTGCTTCGGTGTTCAGGAATCTGATCTCATGGTTTGTTTCTTCGAAATTATTTTTTCAAGAGACGATCAATAACAGTAGCTATCACGGATGAACTCCACGTTTGATTCGAATGCTATGTTGTCGTTAACTCCTGTCAGTCAGAATTTTGCTCGCTTCTTTGGAAAGGAGATTGTAACTTTAATTCTGAAATTTAAGAAATTATTTGGTAATTGCTAAAAAATTGCTGTAGAATTTGAGGTTGAATGCGATAAAAGTTGATTCTAACGACGCGTTAGTAAGATACGACAAATTTATTCAGTGCATCGATATCGCGTAGAAGAAAAATTTGAAGAACATAGGTATTTTGAAGTTTCATGACGTTACAGGGCTTTAACTTTCATTTCGTTGGATATAGTTAAATATTGTTTCCATTTTTCAATATATACAAATATGAAAAAGTTAAAAAAAAAGACGCTATACCTCCGTAATCACGCTGTTTCCAGTTATTTTTAAACTTTTATCGAAATAAAATGTATATCGATGCGCCGTTTCGAATGTTCCTTCCACATCGTCTGCAATGGTACAGTTTGCACTTGCTCTCGTCGTTTCCATTGTTAGTTTCGTTTCGATAGATTACAATTTTGAAATGTACGATATTTTCCATCTCACGTCGATAGCGAAACGTAAAACCATCGGTTGTAACTATTTTGCAACTCGATGGAAAAAATCGCGAGTGAAAAAGATACCGACGTGATGTGCAAAACGCAACTATTGGTATCGTAACGAACGTGCTATTGATCGCTACGGGTTATCGAGGAAGCTGTTACTTCATGAGAATAATCAAGATGGAAGATCGATAGGATGATTTTTAGCGGTACAATTCGCTACCATCGACAAAGATATCCTTGCAAAGATTCAGAAACTCATCATGATCGTGGCAGTACTTATACAATGTTTAATTAATGTTAATGTTTTTCTGAAATACCGAAAACTATTAGTTCGCGTAGTTACAAGCTACTTTTCTCTCCACTCTTAGAGTATAGACAAGTATAGACAAGGATATACATATACGTGCAGCGTTATGTACGTACATTGTACGTTCGATGATTTTCGTCAACTTGCAATTAGTTATGAAAGGTGCTCTGTCTCGTGATCGTGTCACGTTCAAGCTTGGCGAAGTTGAGGTCGGGAAGGGAACAGCTATGTGATGGACAGCGTAGGAGAGCGTAGTCCTCCTTGACGTTGAGTTTTCCCCGTTTCTATCGTAGTTACCGCGCAGTTGACTTAATGGAGTGCTTCGCCCTCATTAGCGAGCGTAACGACAAGTGCTCCGGTTTCCGCGGCAGACATTTTCAGTGCGAGAGCTTTACACTTTTCTTATTTTTTGCGTGGCAGCTTTCGTCGTCGCGTATCGGCTCACGAGCGCACGATTCGCCCTCTTTTTCTCTTCGTTCTCCTTCCTTTTCATTCTCACCGCTTGCCACCACTCGAGATTCTAGTCGTAAAATGTCGTTTCTTCCTCGTTATTTATTTATTTTATTTCTTTCCTTTATTTGACCTTTTCTCGATTTTTTCTTCTTCTTCTTCTTCTTCGTTTTTTAAACACGTGCTCGCTATGTATGTAATTAAGATCACGGCGAGACGTATTCCATAGACTAAACGGGGCCACATCGTTAAATGCTCCGCTTGTAAATAATGCATGATAATTTAGCGTTCCGGTATGAGGCCTCGAATTATATACGAATGCGCAGGTAACGCGAGATACTTTTAATGACGGGGTTCGTTCGAGGACACGTCCCGCAACGACGCGCGGAGAAACTACTAAACCGTGAATTATTCGAACGTTTGCTAATTCTCGCAGACTAGCGAATTTTATCACGACCCTTTTCTCTCTTCTTTTTTTCTTCCGTCTTTTCACGAAACGACGAAAAACGAGGTAATTTACTTTCTAAACATCGTGCGCTGCCTACCTAACGTATTTACAATTTCCTGTTCAACTTTTTAATCACTCTAATTGAGTTCTAGGTATTTGTCAACTTCGCTGCTATGTGATCTAAATTCCGGCTTAAGCGTCCGGGTTATTTATATTAATGGCAAAGTTCATTGAACCAATGTATACATATATCTTGCGACGAAAGAACACGACGAATAAATCTTTCTTATCTTTACGTTTTTATTATTTTCGATTGATAATCGTAACGAAGCTGGAAGAATTTTCTCTCAATCGTAATTCCAAGAGTACTTTAAACACGTCGATCATTGGAGTTATATCGTTTTTATATTTGAAACGTAGTCGGTACGTGGAAAAGTTTCTGTCAAATATCTTCTCTTTTCAAGCAAAAAGACCAAGAAACCGGAGGAAATTCACAACTACTTAGGCATTCAACCACTTCGTCACTGCAACTTGTTATTCCATGTCAAATTGAACCATAAAATATAACACGTTTACGCAGGAAAAAACGTGTATTATTCTACTTATTAGAAATTTCATTCTCGATGAAATCTTCGTTTATTCGCCATGCAAACGGCTGTACCGGTATTGCGAGAGTAAGCGTTAATCTAGAACGATACTAAATAATCAAGGAGTTCCATTAAACGGAGCGAAAGGCGTAGCCGATCGCAAATTACATTTGAAAGTAAAAGAGACGCTGCGGTGTCTGTCTTGCCGGTTGAAAACAGCCATTTTAACGGGATTCCGCGACGACACGGATGGACTAGCTTCTCCGTGTCGGCTTCGTTTTCCTAACTTTCCTTCTGAAATTTTCATGAGCGATCGTCAGGTGGTATATCGGCGAGCAACGTGCCGAACCGATCGATAAACAACGTACCGTGTAAAACGCGGAGCCTCGAATGTGACGGAAACGAGAACTCGCAAGTAATTTGCATGTTAGGTGTTCGCTCTAGCCGGCCACGCGTGATTTCTTCCCGGTCGGAAACACGGCCATTTTGTCGCCTCGAATCCTTTATCGTATAACGACACGTTCCGCCGATATTTAATTTAGTCGCGAGGACGCGTTGCCGATGTTTACGAATCCCGAGCAAATAACGCGTATAACGATGAACGAAGGATGCGCAACGATGGTTAGAAAATTTTTAAAGCGCGTGTAGACACAGTGATATTTCCCTCGGCGCAACGGACTGAATACGCAGGAAACGCATTTTGTTTTCTTTTTTTTTTTTCGATCGTGTTTGAGCTGGAAAATCATGCGCGCGCTTTTCGGCGTTTAATCTGCCCGTTTGCAGAGGATAGACCGCCGGGAATATTCGAAAATAGAAGAACGTTAATATTCGCCTAGTCGAGTACATAGCCATTTATACAAGTGCCAGATTACATTAGATATTTAGTATATTTCTCATTTATTATAAAATGGAATATTTATGGGAATAAAAAAGCAAGTCTATATTTTATACTCAGACAGCAGAAAGTTAGAATTAAATAAAAAATTTCGATTTGATATAATGGAAAGTAATACACATACAAAAGAATAAAATTTAATAAATAAAAGACACTAGCTGTTGTGAGTATCGCTTAAAATTAGATTCTACCATTGTTGCATTTCGGATACTGGTACAACTTTCCCGCCAATTAAAGTAATACATTGTTACAAACAAATAAATTGTTGCGTAAATTATAAAACCATACGTCATTTTATATATCATCACAAAACCATCCAAAATGACGTGTGATTCTATAATGTAATGAAACCAGATGAGTTGGTATCAAATGATCCAGACTACACAGGAAATAAATTTCAAAATGACTGTATTTGTCTTTTTGTTTTATTATTTGTTATTGTTACTATTATTATTTATTATTTGTTAGTCATGACGAACTAACAATAAGGCAAAGGTAGAACCGTATATACTGTCGAATAGGAATGTAGATAAAACGCAGCAACAACTGCTCTGTATGTACACGTTGAGATTTTAAGCTCACAGTTACAAACATCGAGCGAAGATTTCACAGAGTGCTTAACCTCGGGCGGAAATAAGAAAACTCAGCCAACCGGAAGTATTGATTAATTATAGAGAGTCCGACTTGAAACCTGCCAGTGTTAGAACATACAAAAATAGAAAACGTTGCAAACGCAATCTGTAGATTCTTTCGTTCCTTGATTGTGTAAATAACTCTTACTAAAGTCTACGTAATTTATGGTGCTGTCGAACGAATCGGAACATCTTCTTTGCCTCGAAATTCTTCATGCTTTACGATATCTTCCACAACCTCATCCTCCGCTCCCACCCCGTTTTTTCTTTTCTTTTCTTTTCTTTTTTTTTTTTTTTTACTTATATAATCTTCCGAGTGCACCGGATTCTTAAAACACGATAAATATTTATAATTACCGAGAGCCTTTGAGACGTTCCGACAGTTCAAATTAATCTGGAAGCTCGTTCCAGGTTCTTCCTCGTTTCTCGATCTTATTAACCAGACAGCTAAATAAATGACCAAACGAAGTGGGCAGCAACGATTCAATCTCGTTCGATCAGAATCGCAATTTACGTGTCGGGATACGTGTTCGTGTACCATTGTCGTCCGATGCAAATGTTTGCGTATCCGTCAGCACGGAATTCGGCTTCGTCCCTTGCGAATGAAACCGCCTGGCGAGAATCTAATCATTTTTCTCTCGGCGTTCCGGCTTGTTTGTAGAATTCAATTATGTGCAATCAGGACGATGATCGGAAGTCTCTCTGGCAAAACGGCAGTAATAAGGAGGATTGTGAAACTGAGATAACTAGATAGACGGCTAGATACGAGGAGGGTGAAAATCATACGAGCCAAGAAAGGAATTAAGGGACAGATAAGGGAGGAAGGTTAGAGAGAACGAGAGAGAGAGAGAGAGAGAGAAAGAAAGAGAGAGAAAGAGAAAGGGAAGGAGAGTTAGGGCGAGGAATAAGAGTCGAGCAATCTTTCACAAGTGGATTTTAACAGGCGTAGAATTTTAATCACTTTCACGGAATTAAATTATACCGCACTGGGCACACGGAGCTTGCTGGAAGTCATGGTGTACCTACGAGCAAGGTAGTTCTTTTGTCAGAAATGTAGAATGTTAGAGTTACATCCGTTTTCTGTGTGATTTCTACGGAATTTACAGAGGAACTGTGGATCATCTGGAACTGTTGATTAGTCTCGGCTGCATTCGATCGCTGTTTCCACTGCATATAAAATATTTTTACTTGATTGCTTACTAATGTATTTCCAATAATTATCACTGGCGTAGAGAACTAGGAAAATTTAATAGGCAGTGTATTCTGTAACTGATGGTACAGCGAGGCAAGGGATGATCGTGTATAAAAATACGTGGGTTGAAAATATGATAGAATATAGAATAATGTTTTTTCCGCGGGGGTTTGTTTTTAAGAAAGCTTATGAAAAAATTTCCTGTAAAAAATTTCAAATACGATCGATATTAAAGGAAAAAATTGTGTTTGCATTTTAAGGAATAAAGTATCAGAATACATTGGCAAGCAATTGATAAGCGATTTCAATACGAAAAACAGAATTGTGTATTTAATAGAACGGAAAACATTTTCAACGATTCTTAAAACGATCAAATTTATCGTACGTAAATGTCTCCTTCCATATATCATATTATTTTATTAAATAATATATACACATTCATCTGAAAACGCGTGGAACGAGCAATTCGCAAAACACACCGATGAAACTAGCTTTTCTCAGTTGTTACGGAATGATCGACCAAGGTCGAAGCAAAAAGTTCCGCCATTGTGTAAAAATTCGCTTCCCTTAGGTTCGCATCTCGAGTAGAAAGCTCAACAACTTGAAGTCGAGTTGCTTGATATTTGAAAAGAAACGGGTTAACCAAAGCGCTTTAAGAACGGTCAGTTGTATACTTTCAGAGGCTGTCTCGAAGGTTCAAGCGAGGCGGATTCATAGAATTGTCCGGGCTACGATAAATTACTGTTGACATCCCGACGAGTCGAAGCAATCATTTGCCGTAGAACGCATCCTTTCTTTACACGCTCGTTCGAACGAATGTCTCGATTGCGTTTTATGCGATATGTCTGCAATCTGCAGAAATTACGTTCCTTGTATTTATTATACACGTTCGAAACGAAACGTACTTTTCATTTTTATATACTTTCCATTAATTAATCCCATTGAGAGATCGTATCCGCAATATGAATTATCAACGGCAATATTTTCGTATAATACACGCGATATATACAGAGAAGTTTTCTACGATAAGCGTTCAAATAAAAGAACTTACGCGAAATACTACATATATGTATGTACATCTACACGAACTTATATTTTTATTCTCAAATTCTTTTTCAAAATTGCAATTCTACTTTCATATCATCCACCCTAAAGAAACCATATTTCACTCGTATTGCCTATCTTTTATCACTCGCCTATTTTCAACGTACCATTCTTCATCTTATAAAATTTCAAGCCTATTTTTCATATTTTTATTTTCTGCGTCGTACGAGGTATAATAGAAACTAAAATTGCGACTTTAACTACGAAACAGCTTTTCCCTTACACATCAAATTTTTTTTCTTAATATTCCAATAACGGCAGCGGTTCTTTTTCTCTGTTTTCTTGGCAAGGGGGCTACCTTCGCATTTTTCACACGTCCCCCACCCCGCCTCCATGAACGTCGTACCGTTGTCTCACAATTTTCGTCATGCACCGCGCTCACGCATGTGCATGCATTTTATGAAACTCCAAAGGGGCGGTTTTTTTCCACTCTCCCGGCCTGCTTGTCGACAACCCTTTCAGCCCCGTCTTCCGCCATTTTTTCCTCGAGACAGGCTGCTCGCATAAAGCTTCTTGGCACTACGTTGAGACCGGATTTAATCAAGGGCTAACTTGCACACGCGATGTTTATTCGACGGTGTATCGCGGCTGCATAATTAAATGCATAAATAGGCAGGTATTTTTTTCGACTAGGTTTAGTTTTTCCCTCCTCTCTTTTCCCCTATCGTTTTGTTTGCATTCTCACGAGCGATCGTGCGAAGTTGGTACACGCGCGTGCCTCGGGTAATTCACTTTAATTGACATCGATTCGGTGAATTTTGATTGCGTGCGATCCACGGTTCTCGTTCCGTGATTTTATCTTACGACAGACTCTTTGACTCGTTTTAACCACGTTGGACAGTGATAATTGAATTCTTTGTTAGGCTATTAACCCAATCGAAATTGCGAGCAATTTATGACGAATAGATGTTTTACAAGAATACCGTTTGAGCAACGAGGCTATCGTGTCGAGTTCAATTATATCTAATTTCCACTTGTATTTATACATCGAGCTTCTCTGTTAAAAGTGCCAGTTAAAATAAAGAGTCGAATGACGTAAATGCCTACAGTTCCTATCAATTTTTTATTTTAGTACTTTTATCGATGAATCTTAAGAATGTCAATTCCATTTTTACGACATTTCAACCTCTTAAATCATATGAATTTTGAATGGATGTTTCCTACAGCTTCTTGATCGGTATATCGTTGCGTCTGCTCGCGACAGTCACTTGCTCCGAACACGCCGAATGGATATATGAATTTATATAAGAGTCACGAGCAGAGGCACAAATTCTCAATATATAACACAGTTCAAGTCACTTGACAGATTATACACGTTACAGATTAAACGTAATATCTCGTACGTGTAACTTTACGAAGAACACTAATTCGATTTTTATGTCGAACATTTCATTAGCATTCTTCTTCTTGTATAATTTACATGGTTCATGCTTCTTAATATCTTTATTTGCATTTTTTTTCCCAATTTGGTTGGATCGAGTTAAATTTCATCATGAAACTCATTTAGTTTTCTAAACATCGAAGAAATTGAAATATTTCTAGCAGTAGGATGAATAATTTTTGTGGAAATTACGAAAATTCACGAATCTCTAATTTCGACTTCTGCGTTTCGCGATAAACCGTTATAGGAAGATACCGTTCGAAATGTAAAAAGATTGCGCATTCTTACATCTCCTCTCATTGAAAGAAGACTAAAATAAAAACACCCTATTGACCTCACTAAAGAAATAAAATAGTCCACATGTTAGTTAGCAATTAAGTTAAAAAAACTTATCAAATGTCGAGCTGGACAAATTGTAAGCTACAAACTAAATAATAATAAAAAAAATTCTTCCATCTTTCGAATAATCCTCATAAAGTATCAAGTATTTCAAAATGATCAAAAACATTGTAATTCGAGTGACAAATTCAAATAACCGACATTACCTTTGTACGTCAAAATTGCAGATTTAAAATTGTCACACTCGAAAACAACGAGGAAACTCGATTTACACGAAATGGATCGAGCAATGAACTTCTCGCAACAAAAACTTTTCCCTAGAAGAATACAGACTACGGCGTGGTTCTTAAATGTTTGCAGAGTTCGCGGATCAAATAGCCAGCGTGTAATTTTGCCTCTGCATCCGAATTTACTGCATCGTGACGCGGTTTTGCGTAATTAGTTTCCGTTTTTCAGCGAAACAAAAAAATGTCCAACCTGCCCGCTCTTATGGATATTGAAAGCGCGAACGAGACCGCGCTCTCGCGAAAGTGGTTCGTTACTGGATTTCACGGTACACGTCATTAAACGATGAAAATGTTTCATGGCAAAAAGACGAGCCGCTGATACAACAAAATCCAACGAGCACACCAATTGTAAAGGTTGAAATCTGTCTCGCGGAAATAATTTTACACGCGTGTCCGAACACTCGCTGTTTTCCACTCGACGATACAACTTCGCTTTTCCGAAAGTCGATAATGCTCGTTAAATATCTATTTCGCGAAAACGAACGAAAAATAATTGTTCCTACCGATGTTTCTCGATTGACTGACCTTTTTTACGAATTACGATTTACAACTGTGTTTCGCTTTTCGTGGATCGTCTTGTTTATTTGCAAAGTTATTCTCAGAAAGAACGAGGTTGATAACGTAGAAGGATAGATTCTGAGGTTGGATAAAAGACACTGCTAAATATTTTGCTTCTTTGCTTATCTGTATTTTATTTGTACCTATGTAACTCGTGAAAAATACACGATTTTGATAGATTTTTAGTAAGGCTAGATACGCGAGCGAAAATGCTCTCGTACATACCACTCGCTTACTGGAATTTCTATTTTTTAGTAAAAGCTCGTGAAAAATAAATCTCTAATCACCGTATATTAATATCACGAAGCAAATAATTTCTATGTTTTATCAAAGAAAACCTTGAAAAACGGATTTCAAGATACACGTGCTCGATTAACCAAAGTTCGTATAGCTACACAATCGGCGAAAACGCGTATCTCCAAACAACGTCAAACCGTGGCTAACTTTTCCATCAGGTTCCGCGAGTGCACTCGACTTCTCGGTCGTCGAGTCACGTGGATCTCAGTTTAAGCGGTAGCGGTGCCGCATAAATAATTCAACATGATCGCAAGAGCGACAAACCATCAATTAACTTTATAACAGTGTAGCCGTAGCTATAGCATAGCCAGAAGTGCTATACGATTTTCGTAGAAAATTTGGTGATTTCGTAACACGTGCATCACCGCTGGTGCGCATTAAGCGTCCCTGGTGAAGCTCGGTGAATAAACATTCGGCCACGGAACAAACGTTTGCCCACGGAAACGTCCCGGCCGGTGTAAGTTTGTTTAACCGAAGTTCACTTTATCGCTATCCGTTTCACGAAATAATAGCAAAGGGGGAAATTGAGGCTGGTCGCGGTGGTTTTGGGCGAGGATCGCGGCTCGACCACCACTCAGACAATCGTATTCGCGCGTATGTATATCGCGTTCTCGTCGTATTCCTCGACGATTGTTCGCCGATTCAGAGGCTGAGCCGAGCAACGACCGAGTGTATTCGCCTGGGTCGGCTTCATATTTCCTGTTGCCAACCACGTCGTCCGCGAAATTGCTAACGAGCAAACTCCGTGATCCGTTTCTTCCATTTGCTCTTGCCGAGTACACACCGATCTTTCGACCCCCTTTTTCGCTTTATCGCGGAATTTATAGTTACCAGTGTTGAATTTCCATCGTTTGAGATAACAAGAAGTTAAAAGCCACACACTGTAGTTAGCTGATAGTCTATGCACCTTTGGAGATGCGTTTGGATGACGTCCTTGATCGGTATTCGCACGAAAGTTACTGGAGAATTGGTTTTTCCTGTAACGTGGTAGACGAGTTGTGGATGGAGTCTAATAAGCTATCGTTTAGACGGTGTGTTCGATTGTATTGGATCTGCCGCGGTATCCAAGATTGAACATTAATATTACTAATTAACAGAAGTGCCTGATGAATAATCTCCTAATGTAGTCGAGTATCAAAATTGCAAGAAACGCCAGTATCTCTTTGAATCGTTTTAATGTCTATAGTTGCCTAGCATGTTCAGTAATTTGTAGATTAACGAACATAGTAAGTATCTGGATAATTAGACACTGACTGCTTGGTATGTAGATTCGTAGAGTTTTCAGCAGGAAGCCCCCAGTAGAGCGATTCATAGTCAGACAGCGTAGCACCTGGAGTTTACGAGTGGTCTGTCTTAATTTGCTTGAATCCACTTAATCTCGGTCCTCGTAGTAGAACCTGGTTTTTATCAAGGCATTCTCCTCCGTTGATATCTACTATTCTCTGTCATAAATATTCACACTCTGAACTTCTCTGAAAGATTAGTTCACGAGGCAAGTAGAAATTACTCCTTCTTTGTTTTACATATGTATCTATGTAAATTACATTGTAAAGTTGTACGCATTTATTCGACAAAATCTATAGAATCACTTTTATTCTGTATATTAGAACTTTGATCAATTTTCTATACATATACTCGATCTAGAAACCACGAGAAAGTTACTTCCAACAATTTTCCTCAAGTTTCTTAATGATGTTGATCCTTAATGTCAGTGGAAGGGAAACAAACACGGATCAGGGTTTTTCTTCTTGCAACTATAGTTGGATACTTCCCTCTTGAGAAATGCTTTGTGCTTGGTTTTACTCCATAGAGGTAGTGTCTTCGGTAAGTTTACATGTACAAGATGCTGTTCTGACAACTTGGTTATCTTGATGAAGATACGAACTATTAAGAACACGACGCTTCATTTTTCGAAGTTATGGTTCGAGTTAGCGAGCTCGTACAAATTGCGATGCCGATATGAAATATATATTATATTACAAAGACTCGTGTTTCCTCGATCTTGAATCGATCGATCTTGCAATTTATTCTTTTGAGTCTATTTCGAGCGGTAAATTAAGAACGAATTATTTTCTTGTTAGCGCTGCAATCTATCAGTTCTAAAATGTAACGTCTGAAAGCATCGAATAGAATGAAAAAAATGGCAGAAAATATAAATTTCTCCGGTAATTTCGTAAGAGCATGTACGTTATTTTGTCGTGTAATTTTAACAAGAATAGCAGGTAGAGGGTTGTAAGAGGGAAAACACATCTATCCAAAAAATTCTCGGTATCGTACGAGCTTGATCGGCGCGTTAAATATATTCAAACATACTTGGTGAGAGGATTTAGTCGGTGTGATTAGGCTACAGATATTTATGCATTTGTGAAAACTTTTAATCTATAAAAGTCTATAGCATACACGAAATGATCAAAAAGATACAAAGTATTGAAAAAGAAATGGATATTATTTACAAGCTATTATACGAAGATTCAAATATAAAGTAAAATATCCTTAGCGATATAACTTCCTACTATTTTAAAGTTTATAATATCGTGCAATATGAATTTACAAGTTGCTAATAACTTTGGAAGTATTTCCGGAAGGTATAGAGAATAAAACACGGGATAAAAGTGTTACAAAGTACAAGAATAATACCGTAAGTATCTTAGTTCTTTCACGGTTCTTCGAATCTGAACATCGAGTGGCTGATTAAAACAAGAAACCATAAGTTTTTTTGATAAGAATTTATTCCGTTGCTACAATTTTCAGGAATTTCCTCGTAAGCTGCTTTACTCCGATACTTCATTATTTCTATCGATTTTGTCTTATCCACGAATTAACACCGAAACGAAAGTTATTACTCGGCCGACAATTCTGATGAATATTTTTCTATCGACAAATTTTTTTCAAATATTTTCTCTTTTCTTTACGAAGACATTTATTCCATGTCAAACTCGAACAATCAAGCAACAGCCATTTTTTCTCTAAATCGGATTTGACCGAAAAAATTTATTTGCTAACAGTCAACCGTGCGTTTTATTTAACGCAGCCGCCGTTTTCGTCGTAGATTTATGTTCGCTTGATATTGTTTGGCTCGAACGTATCAATTCCATACGATTTTCAGCTCAATAACAAACGATTTTGAACGCGATTGTTATGTTCTTTTTTTTTCTTTTATTTCCAATCAAACAACAATCGTGTGTACCATCGCGTGATCGTATTTCCAATTTTCAAGATTCCATCCTCTTTGACCGTACGACGTACGAAACCGTTCGTCTTAATTGTTCGCGAGTTAGAATCGCGGTCATTAGTCAGCGAATGTACATACGTAGGTACAAGAGGTTCGTTTCTAGGATCAATAATCTAAGCGCCCGTTTAATCGAAGCCCTGCAACTTCGGCGATCGTAGTTGTTAACCGCATAATTGCCCTAAAATCGCCTCTTACTATAACTACGATAAGTGTTTACAGGTATCTTCGAGGCAATTGTGGGTGCTCGACGGAAGTACGGCTCCAAGGTAGAAATTGTTTGAACGACCTGCAATGACAACAATTGCTTTAAGACGAACGATCCTCTTATTGTTGCTGTTCCGTTTGATTTTCTATTTCCTTCTGTCATCGTCGAGAATTTATTTTGTAGACGATCCGAGGATTTTTTCAACGACACGCGATACTATTTAATAGTGTCGATATACAGTTTAGTATAATTACGAATAGCGATATAGATTGAGCGTGTTTGAAAGGTAACCAGATACTCTAACTAGGACTGTGCTCGATGCCATCATTTTGATAATACGCGTCTTTGCGTCATGATTGACGACATGACAATTGACTGAATTCTTATTTTTAATCTTTCTACTGTTGTTTGAAAATTTTCGTTATTTTGTCTCTATTGATATTTTATCGATATTAAATCGTTGTTCTTGCAGATGTGGAATAAACTTTCACATAAAAATTGTACATGACCTGTCTTAAGTTTCCTTTTAGCTTTAATTACCTTGTTCGAGTTAACGTGTAATAATGTATTAAGCAAATAGCAAAGAGGAGCATTGAATGAGATTATCGGTCTATTAGGTGCGTATATCTGAAGGATAATTTCGTTTGAGTTTTCTGTTAGGTATATAGGAGGTTTGGATAGTGTCAGAATTTGGATGATTAAGAGGGCGTATGAAGTGTCCAATTGAGAGGTAAAAAATAATGTCTTGTGTTGTTGGGATACCCGTCAGAACGAGTATGTGCGTATTTCGTATGAATTGGCATTAAATTAATTCGTTTTATACGCAGAATATAGCAGTGTATACAAAACACAATTCGAATAGTTTGAAAGAAGGGACAAATTTTACCTTCAAAAATGAATTTCCCTGAGTTTTTTTTACAGGGAACGCGTATTCTCTGTATTGTATCTTGTGCAGAAAAAAAATATATTTTAACACGCCTGATGTACAGTGCCAACCGAAAATTCTAATATACGTAACATACGTATATGTAACATGTGTTTTTCTCCTGGTTTATGAATTTGTCACGTTTGCTGTCGGTAGAACGAACATGTAACCAAATCGTGTTTTCTTTTTGCGCGAATTTGTTTTTTGAACAACGGAAACGTTTACACGTTCCTTGCTTTCTCCTCGGTAAAATCGGTGGTTTTTAAAAGTACCGGAGTTTTGAATCGCAAAAAGGGATGATACACTGCAGGTCGTTACATGCTGTCAATTCTATACGGTCCAATTGTAACTATTTTGAAATGTGTAAAAAATGTTGTAACTAAAAAGAATATGTGTACCATTGTTCTTTGAACTATAACTATGAGAAACTGTTTCCCTCCAGGCGGCGTGATGGTTGAAAAAGCAAACTGTAGTTTTAACAGCAAAATTCGGCGAACGAAATAAACTCACAAATTTTCAGCTTCTCTGTTACAATCGATAAATCAGAAATTTTGTTACGTTAATCCCATTTATTATTTTGTTTCCCTTTTTCTTACATGCTACCAATTTTATAATTTTCCGAAATGCTCGACAACGTATATTAATTTCATACTAATTAAGATACCTACGAACCTAGATATAAATCAAACGCTCCTACGAATTCCCGAATTCACTTCTCATGTATGACGTTATCAATTACTGCCTTTTAATTCCCCTGCTTAACGACTATATATTGCTCCTCTAATAACTCTAGACGAACAAGTTTATACAACTAGCTAATACTGCGTGCAACTACCCAGTACACTCCGTGCACCATGAAACTATCCGCCAAACTATCCATACTATCCAGAACGTACCCTTTTGCTTAGAAACAAATTTTAGTAAAACGTATTTCGTACCAAGATCTAAGAACAACGTTTAACACGACTACGTTGTACATATTTCGTGTGGAATCGTGGGCAACATCTACCATCGACAGACAAATATCTGCTTCAGAAATCGTTTGGACTGTCATTATTTCGTTACAAGCATTTTCGCGACTAAAATTTCGTTGCAGGAAACGTTCAGAGCTCCAGAAACGTTTCAGGTCGAAAGTTGTTGGAAAGAGTAAGGGCCGATGTAATGGATTCAGGTCGGATTAGCCGAAATTCGAGTGTGTGCATGGCGTACCTACTGTGAAGATCGACAGTGTTGCTGGTAACGACATGTTGCGCTAACCCTAATGAGAATTCACCTTTAGGCGTGGTGCTTCGCTTAACGACGCGATGCGACGCGACGCCTGGATATTCGCCGGCCGTCGTGTCGTACGCGACGAGAAAGGCTCCCCGTGTCATTTAACACGTCCACCACAACTTGATACTCCCTCGTTGCATAACTCTCGGCTTTGCATAATGTTTATCTGACCATGGTGCCATCGTTAAACCGCTTTTCACGTTTTCTTTCCACTTTTTACTTAATGGTTTTAGTGTGAAAAACTTCACGATTTTGCGCTGCTGCGATGTCACGTAATATGTCTTCGTAGCTCGAAAATAGCGTAGTTTATCACCAGATTATGAGACAGCGTTGTTTCTTTTTATATTGACGAAGTAATTTGGTTAAAGAAAGCGTAATACCAATTGATTGAAAAGCCATATATCGTTGTTCGGTATGTAGATACATGGGAAAACAAAGCGGAAATCAAGTCCAGCAGCAAAATGTGTTAAATCGTAACGTTACGTTTGTGAGATTTTACCATCTCTATTTACCTAATATTCTGTCCAACTATTTGATTTTTTATCAAATTAAATCAAACAGAGATGAAACGAAAGTATCACTTCGCAATATGCTGTTCGTTGCATCAACAATTTCAATTCTTTTATTTGCCCACCATTCTGTGTATCCCGCCTATTTACTTTTTATTAAACCAAAACAACCATAAAATACCAAAGCCGCAGAAAGCAAGAGGTATAGCGTAGAAAAATAAGAAATTCTGCGAACTTAAAATTTATACCATAACCGCGATATTTCTCAGTTTCAAACGTCGCCACTATCTGTTACTCTACTCGTGGCAAAACTGAACGACGAGGCTATTTTCAAAAGCATACGCGTCTTCATCGTCATTATCATTACCAGGAACGCCTTATCTCTCTTTCATCGCGAACCTTAATGGCTCGCCATTCGCATTTCTAGCTGTTCTTGTCGCTTGTACTCCCGCTTTCGTCCCGGCTGATCTATGTACAGTCGTGATGTGTCGCTTCATTGCTCGAGGAAGCTCACCCCTGGAGTGTAATAAAAATGTTGTCTCGCCTCCATCCCGCCCCGTCGGTTGTCTGCATTTGTCTCTCGGGTAGCTTCGTAGCTTCGCGCAGCTGCCACGAAAAGATAGAGAGCCAGCGGTCGTACCTTCTCCTCCGGCTCAGCTTTTTTAAGTCGACAGTTAATTTCGCGTTTTCCACGGTTTTCGACGTTTCCCCACGAATTATTCTACTCGAGGCACGATGTGTTCCTATTGACGCGGCTAGAACCGTGTTTCCACGGCGAATGAAAAAGCGACTGCTGCGCGCGGACAGCTTTCTTCCTGTCGAGTTCTTTGTGCGCCACGAAACGTTTCACGCCCAGGGGATGTAACTTCGGGCAAAAAAGGGGTTGGTCTTCCTTGGGGAGCCCAAGACACTGTTTCGTTCTGTGAAATAAAAGCGGAACGGTGATCGGCTGGTCGAGCCACGTTGCTTCTGATAACCTGGAAGAAATTGAACTGCTTGCAAAAAAGACTCCGAAATCTGTCATCGTGATGCACGATTTCAAAGTTGCTACCTATTGCAATTGGACATCCGAAAGATTGATCGTTGATCACGTGTGCTACAATAACCATTGCTTTCTGATACATTTGTCGGTATAAGCAGATATTCTCTGTATAATCGATTGATCGAACAACTGTTTGTCTTCTGTTCATAAATATTTGATCTAGAAGATTGGAAATGCGAAAGGAGGGTCTAATGTCTTTTCTTAATCTGTTGATAAATATGCTATAGGTATTCCCAAAAGAACCGAGACTCAACGGATTAACGTGAAATATTCACAGTGAAAGTACACCTTGACGTGAGAAAATACGACAATTTCTTAGCCTTTTCGAGGGTCTCCTTAAAATTACCATTCTTATCAAAGTTACCGAGATTCCGAAAAATATAAGTTTACAAATTTAAGAAAACTGGCAAAGGAAATTCTCCGTATCTCAAAGTTACTCTACGATATCATGGAAACGTTCTTTTTTCTTCTTCGATGAAATTAAGTATTTTTGATGAGATTTCATTTAAGCTATTCGTTATCGAAGATCGTACAATATTATTATCGCCATTTACGAGGCAGTAAAGCGAGATTACTTTAATCAAATCCGCGATTTAGAGAAAGTAACTAAATTCCGGCGTGTTTACTCTGCTTGTATTTCGCAGCGACCAAACGCTGCAGGTATTCCAACCTGGATAAGCTAGACGAAACTTAGGAAGTTAGTTGGTTAGACGCAGCGTAAGACCGACTTGTCAACGGCGCTGCCGCACAGAAAGCATCGGGGTGCTTGTCTGATCACCGAACTTAAGCTCCGCTTAGATGAGTGATCGTCTAAGAACTCTGTGTGCTCTTGACGTCGTTGGTTAGAAGTTCAACTAAAACCGAAGGTTCTTAGCTAATGGAAATCGATATAGGTTAACGAGAGATTTCACAAAGGCGAAACTAACGAAATTATTTTATAACAGTTCGATGTACCAGTTGATCGTTCTCGCCGTTTAAATGTCATTGATTATGTTTGGTGACAATGACGCATATTTAATTTCAAAATCAAACGAGAACATAGCTTTACGGTGGAATTGGTTAACGCCGTATTGAATTGAAAAATGTCTTCGCATAAAAAGACAAGCCACGCGATTCGTTATGTCTTTCGCCTATAATCTTCGAATATAGTTAAACCCGAAGAATTCGTGAAACTAACCGCATATTTATTAGAGTTGAATTTGAATCGCGAAACCACAAACTTAATTAAGTGGGCTATTTCCAACGTCCGTTTATTTGGTCGGTCTTGAACTTCCGAAAAACAAATTGCTGCGCTGCATTCCACCAATTTATCTCGTGCAATTTACAACAAACTGACGGGGATCGCGGAACTTCTCTCGACCTAATTTCCAGGATCCTTTTAATTGAATCCGACAGCTTTCCCAAATACGGCAAAAGAAGCTCGCTGAAACTCATCTGCACACTTTATATAAATAAGAAGTTAAACAAGCAGGACGTACCTATAGTTTCAGGAGTGCGAACGAAACAAAAAGTCTGCGACCAATGAATTCACGACTATTGGAATGTGGTCGAAGGACGGTTGTTTCGAAAAACGATCTGCAAACGTATACTTCGCAACTAGCGTGGCACAAAAGGTAAAAAAGGTTTCAACCTCGATATTTTTTACTAGTCAAGTTTGCAATAACCTTTTTTGGGATTGCAGTTCGAAGGTGAAAGCGCGTTTGTACGAATGCTTTTATGATGATCAAATAGGAATTTCGTAGTGGATACTTCGATCTTGAATTGAAAAAAATAAACAACAGGAAGATTTTGAAGTGCAATTTTTGTAAAAATTTGCAGAATTTTTATATATGCCATTTGAAAATATTCCGTTAGTGAATTTTGATTGTGCTATTTGAAAACGGACAAATCGGACTAAGCTTAGGTATAAATATCGAAATGTAAACGTTTTTCAATATCTTCAAATACACAGTTTTTCGAAAATATTAGGTCGCTTGTAGACATCTTTTATGGATATATTAGGAGTTTCATCCACGTTTCTCTTTCAATGAGAATCGATTCGTGTCACATTGTGCGACCTACTTATTTATGCGATCGTTCGACAGTTTATCAGCAAGCCACGGTTTAATGAATACCACCAGATACACATTTTCCTTGACAAACCATGATTCCTGTCCGTGACGAGCTCCAATTTAAACAACTATATATTCTAACCTTCATGATCCACGAGTTAATAGTTTGTCTTAATTTTCTAGGACAATAAACTGTACCGCCGTTATCGAATTTCAAGCGTGCTAATTCATACAGACTAAGTCTAGAATATCTCTCGATCCAACGAGAGTGCTTCTAACTTTAGTTTTTAATTACGCTATAGTATCTTCTTAATTATACGTGAAACTTCACGGGTTTGTATACTCGTGGAGAATGAACCGGCGCGCACGGGAATTTCGTGGAAAGCTGGCTAAGTGTGATCTAGTTAGAGAACGCTAACTTGTGCACGCACTTCTACAAATTACCTATAATAACGGATAAATATCCAGCAATATTTGCATAATTTTGTAATAACGTTCATTGTAATATATATCTTGTTACTTGAATACTATTTATAATATCTAGCGTATTGCCGTATCCTATTATCTTTTTCTTAGTTTATTTTTTAAACACGTGTAAACTCGCGTAAAAAAGTATCGCGTGTGTGCGATATTAAATTGATTTGAAATTTTATCGTCTTACTGCAAATATTTTATCATCCTTTAGTCAGTGTGATACGGTGTAGAATCAACGGTGGTTCCAAAGTTTCAGTAACGTGTACATATTGTTACCCAACGTTTCCTATTGTATCATTTACATTTTGTAACTAATTCACCTACGAATCTGGTAACGCTGAGTCCACAGCAATTCCATTATTATTTCACATTTATAATTTCTATATCTCACGACACCGTCGTCGAAAGTTGCTTGTCGCGTCATTTACTTCTTGTATCTGGTTTGGCTCCGAATTTCGTAACGTCAGGTCCAGTGATTCGATTAATAACTGCTGTAACAGGACGCAGTCTGCTCGATAAGCATTTGCAACGCTCAGATGTTCCTCGTGAAACATCGATGCGTAATGTGTACTTGGTTGTGTTGAAATAGTGTTGCAGTGCATTGGTATTTCGTATCGAATTGTTTGTTACGTCTGTGATGTCGAATAGTTAACGAGATTACAATTATGCGAAGTACTTCTCATCTTTTCATTTAACAGAGGATCCATTTATTTTGAACACCTATTGACAATCCTGTTTATGGTACTACATTTTGATGTATTAATTTAGCCGAAATTATGACCGAAACATTTCTGTTTAACAAATGTAATGGAAATAATTTAAATGCGAGTAAATAACGTAGTTCCGTATCGAATTTAGATCAGTATAAATATAATCGTATCGAACGTAATTCGGCGCGAACATAATTGAGCTGGTAGAGGTAATGGACGTGATGGTTATTAAAACATCCCAGTGATGGATTTTAAAGAACCAATTACGATAGAAGTTACGATAATCGAACAACTTTCGAAAATTTATACGAAAAATATATGATAAAGTCATGTGCTGGTAATGGAATGAAATTAATTTGAATGCTTTTTAGAATTCTCGAGAATATGTAGTCGGAAGTAAATTAAGTGAATTCAAGGAAGAAATATCGCGTGAAATTCGTGATTATCGAGCGCAAATATTTTATATCAAACGTAAACTGTTGTTATCGAATCGTTTAACTTAATTAAATTTCAGATTATTAGTCGAAGAATTTAATATTGAAATAATAGCTAGAATGTAATAAAATACTACACCGCTGAACTTCGTCCGGATCAAACTTATATAATAGAAACATCGAAAGAATAGAAGTTACACAATGTAGTTGAAAGATTCAAAGCATTTAGAAGTCAAGGAAATCTCGAGCAAATTTCTTTTTCAAGTTTTACAATCTACACAAAGTTAGCGCGCTTCTTGATTCAGCAACTTCTACGGTAAACTTCCCGACGCATTACAAAGCGATAGCTTTTTTGAAGTAACTTTCAACAAATTTCTTTACAATTGACAAGATTTCTATATAAGAAACCAATAAAGAATTATACCGTTATTGGATATATCGTGTGTTGAATTTCATAGTTTTCCGTGTCGCATTAATTTTTATACCTATTCCTTGCGTTTATATATCTTCCTCTTAATGATTATCTCGAAGCCAATTTTTATTATAGGATTATATAAAAAACATATCGATGTATCTAGTCTATAAAAACTCCTTATTTCTGTTTGTTTGATTAATACAATAAAATCATCCATATCTCTAATTTTTAAGCAGCAGATATCAACGATAGATATCATGATACTTTCACTAGAATATCCTACAATTTTAAAGCGTATGTGTTTACAAAATCTGGGCACCGCAATGTGTTAAATAGAGCGAAACTTGACAATATGACAAAGTACACGCGAAATACGTACGATCGTTTGAGGAGGGAGATAAGTGGAGAAAAGGACCGTTTACGGAGAAACACCTGCGATCGTTAAAACCGTAAAAAGACTCTGGTAAGATTTCCCTCGAGCAACCTACGCTTAGGTGTAAGGGATCGGGTGTTCCGGTTGACTGTTCGTTCCGAAGTTTTTCAAGTTTCGGCAGAGTCGTTGGAGGTCATCGGAAGTTCCTTGCACGTAGCGAGGTCCGGCGAGAAAGGTGTATTCCTGGTTTGTCAATGGGTGGGAACCTTGCGGAGGAAGCACGCATGAGGGAGCGCCGACCTGACCCCAGACGCGACTTCACGTGTCGTTGACTGCGCCCGAATATATACAGAACACGCAGGAAACCCGCACGTGGGAACATCGTAGCGTAGTTACTTAAGGATCCCCATTACAGCATCGAAACAATTACGACTCTCCTTGGTCGTCGCGCTATCATTTGTGTACTACGAACAACGCTGTCTCGCGTATTCGTTGCCCTAGCTACGCCATACAGTTCTCTTTCTTTCCTTTCACGTAAACGTTGAATACAGTGTTCCACTGCTACTCTTGTTTTCAAGCTAACTGCGCTAGTATACGCGGTCCTATTGAAACATTGAAAATTTGTAACGAGCGATACACGCGTTAACGCGCAACAAAGATCCTCTCCTCTGTTGTTTTTCTAAGACATTCGATTATATTAGATTAGTTGAGACGATTGTATCGGGAAAATTTCGAACCCAATCCGCGAATATGCATGTACATAGAAATTATAAGACTTTTATTATAATAATAATCATAAAATCATAATAGTCAGGTAAAATTTTATGTTTCATGGTAAGGTTTTACAATACCATTGATATCAAATTAAGTTGTCGGTATGACGAATGGATCTAGATTTTCGAACCATATTATTAGTGTAGTTTCAGGATAAGAAAAGTTGCAGGTAACAAAAGCGTTCCATAAATCCGAGCGTATATAACCGAATGTGATGTTATCGTCGTCATTTATCGGGCGTCAATATTACTTCACGGTTTATAGAACAGAAATTTACCGGAACAAATTCCCAATTACCTAGTAATAATGACATTAATTGCACGCTATTGCTTCGACGAGCAGATAATTTTCGACGCCTGTCGCGAAGTCATCGCGAAGCTAAATTATTAGTTTCATGGAGCTGTACATCGATTTTGCAACATCGGAGGAAAATTAATACGTGAAGATAATTAATACGGCGACGTGTGTACGTAACTGGTAAAATTAATATAGTCATTTTCTACTGTGAGCATTCTATAGCTTTGTAAAATGCAAATCTTTTATATTATCTGTGTTATCAGTTTTGCAGTAATTAATCTACAGTCGTGATCTATATATCACGGAATATGTAGAAATAATACGCAAAACGATAAGAAGAGAACATTTCCCATTAAAGTTTTAGAAATATAGGGATCAAAAAAGTAAGTTGCTGGATTTGAATAAGAGAAACGTCAATCCGAAAACTTAAAAATTACGTAGAACGAAGAAAGTAAAATAAATGTGTAAGGGATGAAAAATACAAGTCGGTAATAAAGGATAGCGAGTTAATGCAAATTTCATGTTGTCTCTATCTTTTTTACAAGCAGTTTCATATATTTTCATCAAAGATAAGCGTATTCGTGCATAAATGTTGGAGAAATTAAATTTTTGTGACATTGTAACGAAACTTAATTAAAAATGAAGCGTACCATATATAAAGTAATCTATTAAAATGCAAAATGGACTTATTAAAATGTAGCAAGATGATGCAACGGATAAAAATTTGGTGATTTAAATATGGATAGTGTTGAATACAATAGGGTCTTTTATCTGATGAATGCGCCCTCTACTGTTAGAGATTTTCGTAGATTAAAAGTTCGTATCGCGCTCTCCTGAGGTTCTCTTTTTCCCTCTTTTGTTTCAAAGAGCGGAATTATGTTCCCAGTAATGAATATGCGTGGCTTCATCCAAAAATATTAATAACGGACGTCTTTCTCATAAATAAAGTAACACTGAATAGGTCGTCACAAAAAAGAGCAAATTATACGATAACTCTGTTTCAGCAGTGAACGAACATGTTTCAAATTTAAGAATCTAAGTTTTAAATTCATCCATTGTACTACTGAAGCAGATATCGCAAATATGAGTTGGAATAATGTACAGTCACACGTTCGACTCCGCAATTGCTATACCCGACCGACAGCGAAAAAACAAAATCACTAGCTAATCAACCATTTACGGAAGAATCATCGTTCCTTTCACAATCCTCTCTCCATTAACGAGCATGCATTCGCTATCGATGCAGTAGTACGTTTACGAATTTACGTGAGTAACTCGGACGAGGGTTGGAACGGCGACAAGAGTTTGCTGGACGGCTGAGGATTGCACGAAAGCTTATTTGTTTTCCAATTAGATTGTACCTCCGACTCGTGCGCGACTCTTTTTCTTCCACGTTGCCTTCGGTACGCGTTGCCAGTGGCCAGTGCCAAGAAACTGGTGACGTTCTGCGGAATCAATTCTTTTCGTGCTCGCTTTGCCACCCTTCCTCCTCGATCTCTCTCGTGTCTGTTATACGCGAAAACTCGTCTCTCGACGAGCTGTTTGCGGAACTCCGCGTACCGGCAGATACTCGAGAGCATCCTGTGCTCATTGTCAGGCATTCCGGTATCTCTCTTCGTTTCTCTTTATCCATTTTCCAGGAGATTTGTATCCATGGGTTCGCGACAGGCTCCTGTTCTGAATTCCGTGATATACTTCGCTTACGTATGCTGGCTGCACCGCGTGCTGTGGGCCCTTCTGAAAGACACTTTCAATCCGGAGCCTATGCAACCAGCACTGGATTCTCCTTTCTCGCTTTTCTCCCTCGTTCCAACACCTTCGTCGCCCTCCTTTTGCACGGGCTGATGCAGCCAACCAGAAGCAAGATAGCGACGCAATTAATCTCGCGTGATTACTACGCCACGATGTAACCGTGTCTCGTGGCTGCAGTTTTACAGAAGGACCACGATTGGCAGGAATTCGCATTTATCGTCGCGACGAATTCAACCGTGCTGCAGATAACTGCCTGTAAATCAGTGACCTTGCAAGCACGAATTGGTAATTAAGGAAGCGGATTGAGTATAGTGCTAGGAGTGATTCGACGTTCGGGATGGTTCAGTGTCTTTGTTGACCTCGAAAGTAGTAGTACGTGTGCTGTAGGTGAGATTGCTGAGGTGGATTTGGATCTCGGCAGGAAATCGCACGAGATGTTATGCATGGAACTCCGGTGAGGTAATACGGATAGGGACGAGAGTAAAATGGACGATATATGTGCGGAGAATTTGTATAATATTTAACAAACGGGAATCGTGTTTCGTATGTTGCAAAATTTTCGCGTGGATACTTTTGTAAATATAAAATTGTGATTCCACGGTTGTATTGTATCAGCAAATTTGTTTTACCGAATGTATTTCCCAGTGATACATAAAAATAGAAAATATTTCGAGTTTTATTTTTTAAATTATTCTATATCTTGAAATTGATTTTACCAGGGAATTTATTTTGTTGGCAAATATTAAATATACTTGTTTCAAATTGATTTTTTCGTGTAAAATAATTGGAAGTGTTTGCGTAAATTGGGTTACGTAAGTTTTATGACGGCGATGTTTAAACATACTCAGTGGTGAAAGCAAATGAAAAGAAAAATTAATTGCGGTTTGAAAGCAAAGTATTCGCTGATACGCGAGTTTTGTTAAACTTCTATCGCTATTTACATACATACTATGGGTCATGGGAAGGTTTCACGGATTTTCTTTGATATTTCCCGGCTGTCCTGAAATCGTGCAACAAAGGCACGATCACTGTACAGAAAAAACGCAAATCGTTTTGTATATGATATAAAGAGAAAATACAAATTGCAAATAACAAATGCAAATCTATAAATGTGATATAATATGTATTGTCGGAGTTATTATTGTAATATTGAAATTGTCATGGATCTAATTTATCGCACATTAATTACGTTTAATAAAGGAACTAAAGGAACAATAGAAAAGTAAAATGTTACATTTTAAAGAAGTTTCAATCAATCATGATTGAGTCAGCCCGTAATATTAACTAAATTCAGTTAATAATGATTTTCGAGATACTCCCTTCGCGGATGTTCATTAAACACTGCATGTTCATTAAACGGTACTATAATGCACGAATTGAAATTGAAATTTACTACTGATAGTGCCATCTATACGCAATTGTCATCGGATATTACAACAAAAATGACATAATAACGAATTGATATTAATTTGCAATAACGTCCCTTTTTAAAAGATGACCAGTTTATTCGATTTATTTTGTATTCTTGTTTTATGTTTTCCATAATGAAGCACACGTGAATTTTTAAAAGTTACATTAACATAAAGTGACGTATGCAAGTTATTTATAAATTTTTATGTAACATAAAGTGAACCGGAAATATATCTCCATAATATTACTTAATATTGTTCCTTTTCATAGCGAAATGGTTTTGCAAAGATCATTTTCCAGAAGATATACGATATCATAAAATCCGCGAAATTATATATCTTATATTAAACATTTCAGAACTAATTAAATTTATTCGTAGTATATCTTCTAACACAAAAAAACAGCGTTTCATTCAGACAAGAGACGAACAATATTTTTAATTTACAATATAATTTCGATGACAGTTTTTTCCAAACGAGGAAAGGTGGGGAAATATGCTATTACGTTATTTCATCTGTTCTCGAAACAACCGAAACTGTATTGCCATAAAATGGATGCACTCGCGCGAAATCTAATCCTGTGCGACGTAATTTAAATGAATGTATTATACGAGAGAACATTATTGAGGCCACGAAACAAATAAAATCGTAGCAACAATAGAATAAACGCGATGAAATAAATTACACGAAGTATTATTAACTTACGAAAATCAAGCTGGAACGAGCCCGAAATAACGAAGTTACGATGCACGAAAACATCGTTGGAAAATGGTCTCTGGCTCGTCGTATGCTGACGAAATTATCTTGGTTTGTCCTGGTCGCAAATTGATTGACACGCAGACGAGTGCATTTGTAATTTGTACAACAAACAATTTATACAATCGCTTATTGATACATTTAAACTACCAGTACTCTAACAACAAAGAAAATTCGCTTTTGCTATTGCCTCGAGAAAACAAATTCTACAGTTTATTTGTAAAGAACTCAAACACAGAAGTATTATTTCTGTCGCATCGTATAACGTTGCAATCCACTACGGAAATTGTAATTCTGTTGAAAAGATATAATTAAACTTATAAAACTTCTATCTAAATTGATTAAGATTTTTTATGTCAAGGCTCAAAAGTTATTTTCAGTAATTCGGCGATTCTCAATATTTTTTTTTTTTTTTTTGTCAAAGGTAGAAAATACATATGTGAAAAAATTCCCAATGTACGAATTGCATGCTTTTTCACCAAACGGCCAATAAGGTTTCGAAAGAAATTGCTTCTCGCGTCAGAGAGTTTTGCTACATTCGTTATCCAGGTTATCAAGCTTTGCATAGGAATGGAAAATCACCGACCACTATATCGAGAAATTCGAGCGTCTGAAGTACCCATTTTTAGAATCGATTTTCGAAGAATGGTTTCATCTCAATAAAATCGGGTTACCATAGCAGAGGTTCGTGTTTCTTATTTTCGGATCTTTCATACTGTAGCAAATCGCTACAGAACTGAATGAAATTTTCTCTTACGTGTTTTTTATCTGAAAAAAGTTATCGCAGCCAAATAGATGAAACTCGTGCGTTGAGAACGCAAATTATATCTATAACACCTTTACGTTTGTTCCTATCCTTTATATTTGCAAAATAATTCGAATTTTTCAAAATAACAATTTTAATTTTCCCAATAAATTTTTTCCGTGATTTTAGAATCCTATAAACGATATGCCATAAATATCCGTGTAAGAATGTAACGTCGAGCGCGGAAGTTAATATATAACCCAATATATAACGCAGTTCTTTCAAACTTTCTCACTACAACGTCATTTTACTTCAAGTTCAAACTGACGACGAGTTCTCGAGCACCTACGGTATTTCAACCGTATGCACAATTTCTGGGTCCCCTGTGCCTGGGGAAACTTTTATTACGCGAGACAGGACTTGATGTCCCGGAAACGCGTGTACGTATACAAAATGATCCTAACGCGGTAATCCCTGATGGTCAAACTCCTGTCAAGACTAGTTTCTTCGTTGACCCAGATTTAGGAAATGTCAAGCGTTACTAAAAGGTTTGCAAGATGCTTTTGTTCTCTTCGCCTGTCGTGAATCTGTCTGACTGCATCGAATCCTGACAATTTCTGTTGTTCGAAGATATTCCATTAATGATGAAACGAATATTAGTCATAAAAGTGTGTTTCACCAGGTAGCCTGACGCTATTCAGCTTTCGGACATTTTATCGCAGATACATAGACTGCCTGTGGCTAGTAAAATTGCTCCAACACATATTACTTATAGAGTGTCGTTGGATTGTTGAGAAAATTTTAAGGATGGCAGGCAACTCTTGGTTGCGTTGTGTTCAAAACACAGGAATGTTGTTGTTAGAAGAACTAGCCACGAAATAGGGGAGGCAAAAGTACCCTCTGATAAGAGGATTATGAGCAACAGCACTTACTCCGGAACTTTGCAAACGTGTGTATGCTTGAGTGATTCCGTCATGTCGTACCCTGTACTCTAATATCCGAATCTCTAACGCGAACGTTGCACCAACGGTGCCGATGGACTCTTTCTTAACGTGAGACACGCGTCGAGAAGGAAGAAGTTTGAGAACGGTGGATCACAGTTAACAGGGGCTCGAAAATTATGTTCCTTTGACTCGGGGATTTAGCGTGTCAGTAGTTGGTCGTGTTCGCGCGGCGAGCGTAATAACGTGGTTTACATTTTAATCCGCAGCAACTCCGCTAAACTGACGATGAAACTTAATAATTGAAACAACGGTGCCGGGAACACGAGATTGCGTGCCCTTAGCCGCGAAACGCGCGTTGTTACACCAGAATTTTGGGGTAACTCGATTCTGTCGCGGCTCGGTCGTCTTAATACGAGTGTCGGTTCTTTTATTAAAGTTAAACAGAGGGCGGCATAATAAGATAAGCGAAGATTACAAAACGGAAACTATCCATATCGAAATGCATCGATCGGCGTAGTTCGTTAACTCTACTTGAGACTTGGACAGTTATTTTCGCTCCATTAAGTCCTCTTTGTTTCGAGTAGAGTACATGTCGGGGGAATTTTCGAAAAGAGGAAAGGGATAATTTGCGGAAAACTTTCGTATGAAAAGCGTCGAGAGCCTTTGTTGCGTTATTTGCTCATATCGAGCTTGAAGTTTTACCTAACTTTTATAGGGATTCGTTGTTCGAATTTGTCTTATTATTAATTTATATCTAGAAACTTTTATGAAAGCATCGAATATTAAAGGCGCGTGTTTAAATATTATTGAACTATTAATAATTCCTCTTTGAATAAGCATGCGATCGTTGTATAGGCCAGTGATTCTTCAAAAGAGAGTGTAAATGGGAAAGTAAACGAAGTATAATTTCTCATTCTAACTCCTAGATTTTTGCCAACGTCGTTTTGCTACTTTATAGCCTGCTGTTATTGCATTGGAGCAATGGCTGAACTGTATTCATGAGATTCCTTTTATTAATCTCTGGTGGAAAATAAATTGCCAAGATGTACTTAACATCTACGTCAAGAGAATGAAGTGTTCTTGTAGTGCTTTAATTTCCATAGAGTTTAGAAAATACCAATACATGTTTACATTAATTCAGAGCTTCTAACACGTACAAAATTATCGTTTATATTCAAAATATATAAAGAAATTCTAGTCTTACATAAGATGGCTGCAACTTCACTATCTACCGTAATGGACATAGATTTGCCTCTATGAGAGAAACAAGATACGGGAGAACGAAAGGGTAAAGACTATGCCAATCACAAATAATCCTAGCGAAAAGAGAACGAAGAACACAGGATTGCTGCAGATTGTCCTACAAGTAAGAGACGAGCACGAAATGAATGAAAGCTGAATTTTCGGGATTTTCGCTGGTTTATTATTTGCAATGGGATCCCTTTCACGATTTGCGACAAACTAAAGAAACCTGAAAGGTATTTTAGATATTTCTTTACATCGTCAAATAGCACGAATGAAAATTCCTTATAAAATAAATTACATTTGTAAAAATATCTCGATTTAAACTATCCGTTATTTCGATATTCCTAGCTTTAATTGAAAAATATCCAAACGAGCAAAAGAAACGCAAGCGAAAAATAATAGAAACTGAAATAGTCGTAGGTGTAACCTTATTACGTGTAAAAATCAAATTTAAAGCAGACAGGGGAAAGAGATAGATTGCAGACTTAGGAAATGAAAAGAAGTTGTCAAAAAAAGCACACGTGTATACAACAGCTGCTTTTCTAAAGAAGTCAGACGTTTTTGTAAGGCTGTATATAAGAGGCCATTTATATCTAACTCGCCTACAGACTGAGATTTCCTATTCATGCACTTCTAAGAGTAATGCCCTAAAAGTGAGGCAGCTTTCTAAAGAGTTCACGCCTTCGTTCGGCCGGGTTACCGCTACTCTGTCTTAATAAACTTAGTGAAACGGCCTTCAGTAACCAAAACTAAGTAGAAAATATCTTCAGAAATTATGCGGCTGTATAAAGACTTGAAACATATACTAGATGCTAAAATGCTAAAAGTAAAGAAATCTGTACAACATTCGAACAATAAGTTGAAAAATGTAGGAGAAAATAAGAATGTTTGACGTTGAACATTATTTATTCGATGAAATATTTTACATACTAGTAATAATTTCATAATATAAATACAATTTCTTTATAAATGACACAAAGTGCAATGTTTGCAAGATATTTTAAATTATAGAAGTACCATAAGCTGATTAATTACGATTCTTTCCTTAATGATAAGAAACTGATAATTTATTTCAGCGAATTTCATTTTTATTTGAGACATAATTAACTAAGCGAAGATATCAAGATTCAACAGATACGGTGTGCGAAATAGCGAAGTAGAAATATCATTCCAAGAGAGTACCGAGACAATTTCAATTAATTAATTTCCCCAGACTACCACTGAGAATATCTTTCACTTAATTATAGGATTGTCCAGAACATAGCTGCCGCGTTTTAAGTAAGCACAAGCTTTGTTATCGTCCTCCTGCGTCTGTATAGACGTCTTTCCTCTGAACATTCTATCGTCGCTCGATCGACTAATTCGGAATATAAATATTCCCATTAATTTCTCTAAATGTTCTCGCATCATAACTCACAGGCGCGTTGAACAAGTAAAACAATAAACGTGATCGATCGACGGTAAAACGATTCTAAGCAAAACGATCCTCTGAGTGTTTCTTAGAGCAAGAGGCGTGCACGCTCAGCCGATCACGAGATACTCGCAAGAAAAAACACCTTCGTGGCCAGACAAAGAAGAACTCGCGGATGCTTAATTTCCATATGCAAACCGAACGAAAAAACATCGCATTCTACCCTTAATGCAGCGCATTTGATCGGCACATAGGAGAAAAACGTTATCCGCTGCTGTCGAGCGCGCGGCAGCGCATTAATCTTGCGCCGATAATTCTTACCGAGCGGCAAATTAGAATTCATGGAAAGACGATCGCCATACTGCGCTGGATCGAAACTAACAATAAGTCTCTCGTGTCCTGGATATAATTCATCGTATTTCATAAAGTGGCCGGACACGTTTGACGTTTAATACCCGGCAAGGATGGTAATGAGAGGAAGCGTTTCATCTTTGAATCGAATAAGTCAAAGATGCATTTGCACGGAGACGTTAATGGACAAGACGTTTGCTCCTTTGACACTAGCGCTTTCTTAAGTGATTAATAAATCGACGATGCTGATTTTTATAGACGTTGATCGAAATTTAATATTTCCAACTTATACGCTACGGAGTTCCAGTTGACATATCCGACATTGTTAGGACAAGTGACTTTGAATTATTGCAAGCATGAATTGTGTTAACACGAAACAAGCGAAATTTTTCGTATCTATTTATATTTGCAAACTTACGAAATAATCACGAAAAGACTCAAGGATACAATAAATGTCACAGAAATAACTTTTTTTCCACTTCTTACTTCATTTTTCATCGTCGCTGCGTAAATGGGAATCTAGTAAAAAGAAAATACTTCAGTTGTAGATTGTTATCGACAAGTTTGCTTCTTGTAAAACCATGCACTCAGGGAAGAAAGGAAACGGAAACAAAAGAGAAAGGATTTATCGAAACGCTTTGAGACGCGTCACAGATTAGTTGAATCGTGAAAGTCACGCAGTCTACGCGTTACACTGATGAATTATTCATCAAGATAAGGTGGGATCGTTTGTTTTAGGGTTGAGGCAAATCACGACGAAGCATGACAATCCTTCGACGTCGAACTATTTTCTCCTTCTGAAATTTCAGCGAGCATTTAAGTATTTTTTCCGTCGTTTTGGCATGGCATGACGGTTAACTATCGATTTTCGAACAATCTCGGTTGATTTTGTGCGAGATCAGTCGCGTTTTGACGTTGCGAGTAAATCGGAGGGATTTCAGCCTAGTCTCGAGTCGATCGCTTGTTTCCTTTGTTGATCGTGGCTTTTGGAGTGTACTTTACCTTTGCTAGTCTGTTTCGAGCGGATTTAATGTTCAACCGATGTAGGTGCCTTAAACACGGTTACATTTGCGCCGGAGTTCGCGGATGTAGTCCACAAATAACATTTTGCACGTAGATTTCAAACAATTTCGTTAAAATTATTCTACAACTTTTCTCGTAACTATTAATGCAATCCCTTTTTACTTAATAATTCTTAATTATTAATATAGGAATATTATTCATATCAAGTATTCGTTTGCATTCATTTTTCATTTGGTCGCAATTTTTTAGGTTTGGACAAACCAATATTTTGTTTAATAAAAGAAAATAATTTATATAAAGTAAATGACTATAAGCATGATAATCCCTAATATAATTCATTATTTTGCGTTCTGCAAGTTAATTAAATATGTATGTGATTTACAGATATGCACAATATCAAGTAATTTTAACGTATTTCATGTTAAATAATGATATTCTTTCCCCTTGTAATATCCCGTTTAAAATCTAGCGCCCTATTTGATTTCGTGTCCTTAACCGAAGAAGCACGGAGTTATACGGACATTCGCGAAGAAATTAGCAAGCAGTTTGAATTCGTCAACGTTGGTAAGAGGCGTCTGTCTCTTGTCGTGTCTGTTACGTTTCCTTTGTAAAGTTCGTGCTTTTGTTAAAATAAATGTTATTCACGGTATTGTGCGAGCATTAACATGTATTAACGAAAGTGCTTCAAGTTATAGGCGTCAAACAGCATTATGACAAGGAATCACAAAAGTAAGTAAATTGTGACTACGTGACATTTTCCACTCGTCTTTAACCTTGCACACTCCTTGGAGTAAAACGATATTTTGTACAAAACTGAGATATTGTGTATCTATTGTGATAAAAATTACCGTATTCGACCAAAAAGTATGTAGAAAAATTAGAGTATAATTTCAGAAATCACATATTTCATACACTTCATGAGGTTAAATTTTACATGTAATGACACATTGAACTTTTATGTTATAAACATTTCTATAATTTCTATTCAGTTAACTTGACATCAAAGTTCACCGTTTTAACCTAACAATGCACGTTACTACGTTATGAGATATTTCGATAGTTACAAACTATAGATGTTACTATAAATACATATGTATGTATTATGTTACAAACTAATATCGAAGCATTTAGTTTTAACCAAAAATTGAGAAATAATATTTCTATGTTCAAAATCAATATCGTATTGTTTAATGTTACTTCAGACAGTAGAATTTTGAGGTTATTGAATTCGATTTAATGTCGATTGTAACGTTGCATGCCAAAAACGTATGTGTATTTAGTTATTTATTTATTTGGTTATTTAGTTATTTATTATAAATAATATGTATTGTATACCAAATACAAATTTTCACATTCAAAAACATAGGAACATCAGTTGCAATTGTACCAGTTAGTTCTCCATCCTTCTCTACTTCGTTCTTCCCACTCAGAAAACATATTCTTCATCACAATTCTGTTGCATCGAATCTTGGCGATTTAAGCCAATCTTAAAACCCTTCAAATCTTCGATGGAATTTCAATCGTTTACGCGACCCGCATATCCGTTAGTTGCCCAGGAAAAATGAGGATGATGGAAAAAAGTTGCAGGCCAGCTTTCCGCCTCATTGAAATGCATAACTATCGCCAATAAATTAATCACAGCTTTAATGCAATATGGCAGGAAAGTTTTTCGCTCGTTTAAAGATTTGAGACTCAGCCAGACCGAATGGCGCCGCACTGGTCCGCATCCGGGCGATCCACTTCGCGAGAATCCGCCTCTTCCGTTCTCCATAATAAATGGCCCTCGCCTCTATTTCATAAGAACCTAATTGAATTTGCGAAAACCATCGGCTAATCGTGCACCATCAAGCTCGTCTTATCTAGGTTACATAATTATCGTACTCCACTCTGGAGAACAAATAATTGCAATTAAATCGTGGATATACAGTGGTTCAGGAAAGTTTGGACGTTTCTAGAAACGGACGTTTCATGAATATATTACGTGTGTTATATAAAATGTATAGTTTATACATATTGCAGTAATATTAACTGTTGGTAATTGATTAATGATCGTAATTACTTACAATTAGTAATTATTTCGAATAGTTTCGAGACATTACTTGGTAATGTACGCAATTTGTGAACGTTTTCAATCCTAATAAATTGGTTAACGAGTTCACTGTGTAATAGAATTTACTAAAGGAAACACGGGAGGCATTTATAAAATATGCAATACATCATTAAATGAAAAAATATATGCAAGATAAATAACGAGGGTAAAACTGAATTTCAAGGTATTACAAATTTTCTATGGAAATATGCATGTGGATAAAAATTTGCAATTTAACAGTGATCAATTTAATATGAGCTGTTAACTGCAGCTTTCTAACCGTCATGTTTCAATGAAATATAGAAGTAATTATTTATTGGAGTTTAACATTTCTGTACTAGTTTTGAATTTTTAATTCGACCTTCAATTTTTATTAAAGTTGAATTTAAGCCGATTTTCAAATAATGTCCACAGATACAACAGACTTTTAATATTGGTATTTTCATTGTTTGTAGGTACGTGTCCCTTCTTCTTATCCAGTTTCTCCGTTGCAAGTCCAACGCATGAAAATCTAATAAAATATGCTGCCATAAAGGTAAGAGTAATTATAAGAAAAAGCACACATAACATAATTCACAGTATTAAACATTTTTGTCGCACATTTAACTTTACAGATATTTATACGTGTAGGTGAAGAATATCACGAGATATCCAAAATTACTACAATGTTCAAGAGATAAAATACAAGGAATGAAAATTCATAAAATTGAAAAGCAAGTTACGAATTTTATTTCAAACATGACAGTAAGTGGAAAGTCATTAATTAGCATTGACACAATAACGCGCATCAACGTGCCGTATAAATATTCATGAGGCTAAACTGTTTTAGACTTACAATTAAACGACGGTTTTACGGTTATGCGAAATGTTAGCATTGTACAATACGAAATGAGCTTCCATTTTCATGTAACCCCGTACTACCCTGTTTTTACGGTGTAATTGCTCGTACTTGTTAACTGTCCGCGTACATTCAACGAATCGCAGACGATTAACACGTGGATTTACACATTTTGCAAACAGCGTTATCAAAACAAAAAAAAAATGTATGTCCTAATTGTTCTTTATATGGCAATTTTTTTAATCGTTGCAAAATTAGTTGAAACTAAATAATTACTGTTATATTATATCTATTATTATAGTTATTCAGCTATATTTACTAACCTGTCTATAATTGACAAATTCGCGAGATTTCTGGAAATGGAGGGTAAAGCTCGTAACGATCGTAGATTGGTGCGTCTTCAGTCCTTCGCAACCGGAATCTTCCGGAATTGCACTCCAACACTGATCTATGCGTTCACTGCAGCGCACTGCAGTGGCCCGATATGTCACTGCAAGATCGTCTCCGCCAGTATCCTCCCGAGACATTGGCCCCCAACGATTGACCTGGTATCTCGTTCCTTTGTGGAAGATAAACGAGCATTTACATGGGATTCGCATTAGCGCAATTACTGAAAAGTTATATGTTCGACAGCAGCTGCTGAACGTTGCTTGATCATTTGACGATCGTGATTGGCATTTGTATAAAATAATCCTTTTTACTTGATAGACAATTTTTCTCTACAATTTCTTTTTTGTTCCAGTAATTTTATTTCTAGTAATTTCTAAAGTAAGAAGATATTTATTCAGTTCATAAGATTTTGAATACACATCTGGTTAAATGTTAATTTCATCAGTGAATGATATGAAATAGTCATGCATCGGTTCATGTTCTAAGTTTGTTACGAAGACAAGAATCTTTGGAATTTTTTATGTTAGACGCTTTTGTTACTCCTATAAAGCTAGAAAGATTTTAAATGAAATTTATGATGTTGATACTTATCTCAAAGTTCTTCAGTGTATTCTCTAGATAAAATTTTTAATTCATTTTTTGTTGCGTGAGTTTTCCAATTTTCTCTGTTTGTTTTATTCGTGTATTTAGAATGGTTCATCCATTCTCTTGCTAGCATCGCTTTAATAGCTTCAATCCAATAGCTTCAGATAGATTATTCTGTAAGGGTTTAAACCCTTTATTGTATAATCGGTGAAATCGATATTTTCAATCCTTTTATCCAACATATCTTGGATAATGTTAACGCTATATATCAATGTCCATAAGTGTTATAAGTACCAGTACGATTTGGCAAATATTTTACACTACTTGCCCCGATAGATAAGTAAAATAAAAAGGCTTCAAAGAGTGAAAAATGCTACGGACACAGATTTCAGTTATTTTGAATTTAAAATTCGTTTGAAAGTTCTAGGAATACCTCAAATATCAACACTACGTGCGCAAAGCCATGCATGTCGAATTTTTAATCACGCACTACTCTGAGGAACGTTTACGATACAAGCTGACACAACATCCAAAAGAATTTTTAAACGGAAAATTTGCAATTGCAAATCAAGCAGTATTTCGTGAAAAATCCTCGATAGAAAGGAGCAGCTGTACATAAAAATTTCATATTACGTGAAAAATACGAAAATCGACAGCTAACGACATTTGGAATTCACTGTTTTACAAACAGTTGCGGATGTTTAATGAAAATCCGTTGGAGCGCGGAATTACCGCTTGAACTGCTAAAAACACAGAAATTTAGCGTTTCATGCGGGAGCACAGAGAGGAAGAGAGAGGGAGAGAAAGAGAGAGAGGGGGAGAAAGAGAGAGAGAGAGAGAGAGGAAAAAGAAGAAAAAACCGAGGGGAATTGCTAACCGTTTCGTAGAAACTTGGAGAGCGTAAAGCGTTTCGAATCTTTTCACGGAAATTGACAACGTGTTAAAGGGTTGAATGTCATACGACGGGAATTGAAATTCGGTATTCTTCAATGACACGAAAATATACAGAGCGTGTTGCATGCAGAAGAGAAAAAGATATAGAACGAGAGAGAAACGAACAGCGAGAAAAAAAATGTGCAGAAAGAAGTTCGAGCGATAAAAGGTTGGCAACTCATTTACAATCTCCCACGGCCATGTATATCGGTTTTGTCGCGACAAGAAAAAACCTTTCCCGGACTCGTTTCCCGCCTGCATCCCAGTTAATATCCTGTCGCAGCGTAGATGTTTGCGACTGATCCAATTTCATACTTTCCTGTCAAGCTCAACTGGTCTCGAGGCCGTGCCGTGAAAATCGGCGTTCCCAGACGCGCGTCAACGTTTCCCTTCATTTATTGCGATGCAAACGCCATGCTGCCGCAGTCTATATAGTTTTACGATAGCTTTCCGTTCCGGCTTGATCGTACATCGGTTCGAATCTCACTGCTGGTGATTTGCGGTTTCCTCTGTCATTTTGTTCGATTCTCAAAAGCGGAAATGTGAAAGTTTAACTTTGATGTTGCAGAACTTTGTGCGGCGAACTCGTACTAAAACCGTATACTTAAAGTTAAACGCCTGCAACATTTTAATTCATGAAATAAATTGCATAATCGAAATTGTATTTTTTAAGTGTCTTCATAATGAGATAACACATAACATAGAATAAGAAAAGCAGAATTTAAAAGTTTAAACATGATATGTACATAAATTAACAATCAAACAAAAACCTCTTTTCCATCCGATATTGGTCCGTTTCAATGGACAAATACTTCAATGTAGCGAAAAGTATTAGAATTGTCAAATAGCCGTCAGAATTTTGTTTAAATTAAATATGCAGACAGTCATGATATATACTTTACCTTGGTATACGATTTTATACAAGCCCTTCAAAATATAATTATTTGCACAAAAAAATTAAAGAAAAGAGAAGAAAAAGAAAAGGAAAAATACAGCGATAGACCTTGATGGACATTATTCGTCGAACGTGGGTATTTTAAGGATGTTGAACCGAGAACAATAAGCGTCTAAATTTATGTACGTGTACTTAAAGATAGAACGTACAGCGGAGGAAGTTGAAAGAAACAAGTGAGGGAAATTTGCCACATGTACAATAATTAAGTATGTAGACGATTCTAACGCGATGGAAGTTAAAGTCGGTACGGTCGGTGAGAAATTTTTATGTATTTCACAGCGTACTATGGTTCTTCAGTTGAATATTTTAAAACAAGACACAAAGGCTTGAATTCGCAAAATTACCGCTATAAAGCTAATTCGCTTTTCAACGGACCACAGTTTAAGGTACTTTTTAATTCTACCTAACTAATAGTCAATTCGGAACATAGAAAGTATATTAGAAAGACAAATACCGGTACTATTCTACATTTAAAATAAAACATCTCTCGACATTTCTTTTATCCCATCCTTTAAATCTTTAATCAATCTCGCCGCACATTCTCCATCTGTTTCTTCCATTTGAAGCGGTGACGCTCTACGATGAAGCACTCTATCCAAAAAGGAATAACATTACCAACGACGGAACGTAGGAAAATGTCACGTGTTGTTTCCATTCTCGTCGCGATGGATGTCGACGGGCTGACGAATAGCTCGTCAAACGTGCGAATGCAGCGCAATTTTTCCCAAAACTTCTACTCGATTGGTCGAAGTCGCGCGGCGATAGCGGTAGATCTGGCTAACACCGTGTATTTGTATCCAATACGTCGAAGGATTGAAATCGTTGATCTCTGTACGTCAGTCAAACCATATCCGGCCGCGTTGTTCCTTTGTCGCTCGTCGCGGACCAATTTGTCAGCGAAATGCGTCCCCGTCTCGTTGTATCCCCATGAGACGCTCGTCACGACCGATTGATTCACCATTTTGTTCCTTTCCCTCGAGTTAAGCGACGTTTACGTGGCACGCTCGAAGGAATTCGCGCAGGGAACTCTCTTTTCTGAATTTCCTGCAACTTTCTCGCTCGCCATTGACAGGGCTTGATTGATTAATTCGTCATGGTCGAGAATCGATTGCTCGCGCGGACAAAATAGATTCCCGAGCTACATCGAACCGGCCTAATTTGCATTATTCCAACCGGTGATTAGCCGTTCGCGCGCTCCCAATGATGAGCTGCTACTATTCACCAAACATTTAGGTATGCAATTTCGATGTCGTGGATGGTGTGGTCATTTGTGATATCCGATGTGCCTTTGGTTGAATTAGAACGGAGGTTACTTGTCATAACTATACCGTGTATAGGTAGTTGTCGTTACTTGGAATTTGGGGAAAAGAAGTCGCTCTTCTTTTTTTTTTTTTAGTTTCATACTGAGGTAGTATTTGGTGTAAGGTGTCAAAGAAATACCCGGCGGTGTCCAACAATATATTTATTTAACAATCTTCGCCTTCAATTCGTTTCGTACAATTCTCGGATTAACACTGACTTTCTCACTTCTCGACTATTTTCGCTTCGCTGTTAAAACTGGAATGTCTCTTTGAACCGATTCGTTTCTTTCGTCGCCCCTCGATATTCCCAGTACGCACGCGTTCGTTAGGCGTCCGCGACCCTTGCCACGTACGCTTTTTTCCAAATATTCGGTGGAAGGACCGTAGGGATGTCGATGGCTCATTAGGCACATCGACCTTACGCTTCGGTGATATGCTTTGTATCGCGAAGCTGTCGGAAAGTTTCGTCGTCGAGTGCCGCCACAACACAATTTGAAACAGATTAAGCGTATATTATAATCTGCATAATAAGATCTTGTTCGTGGCTTATACGAGAGTAATGTTATATTTGACTTAATCATGAAACAACAGAGACGTCTGTATACTGTTAAAAGTTGAAATACACGGCTAAATTGAAATTCTAGAAATCTTGACTTACACGATACTGATTTTAGGTCTATCGAACGTTTCCAAGTACTTTCTAGAGATCATATAGTATGTTGCAGCGCGCATAAACGATGATTGTTTAGATAGTAGATAAATTCGATTAATTACGTGTAGCTTGGTGTCAAAGTGACAACCGTTTGATGTAAGATTATATTACATACGTCAGAAGCTTGGCTCGGTGCTGAACCGAGCGCTTCACTTCATTTTCGTGCTGGTGTAATACCATCAAAATTTACTAAATACGAAACTACGTTTCATTAGTACGATTACGAACTAATCTACGTTGTTACGAAAGTAGCGTGAAATAAAGTAGTTAGAAACATTTACTTCATAGATCTATTAGTAACTGTTGCACAGTAACACCCATCATATTTACGCTGACTCACGAAAGTATTCAAAGATTTGCGGAAACCTTTCATGAATTTTATACAGAACATTTTGAAACTTCATTAACGATGGAACGAAATGAAACAAATTTGGAAAGCTGCAATATATCCAGCGTAAACACACGTAGTAAAAGTATTTAAATAATCGCTTATCTATTATATTGATAAGTTAATTAATTTTTCACGGAATACATATTTGCAGCAAGTGCCCTGTAATTTCTATACACATTTCAAATTGATTTCAAATTTGATCGATATAATCACGACAGTCGCGTCGTAAAATTAAAATTGAAAATATCTGATATAACACATACAATATATTCATAGAATCATAGGTCGAAACAGGTTCAGTTCCAGTTTGATTATTCCAAATTATTCGATCGATACAAGCCAATACGAAAAACCCATGGTCTTTAATTTTATTTCTACAGATAAATTATGAACGTATCTCAAATATTTGCCGACGCATTAATTATTCGGAAGGAAAATTAACGTGTAGCTTGTTATAAATCGCGGTAAGCACCATATAATACGAAGTATGGCGCATTTCCAACGAATGGCATTCGCAAGCATTCTCTGCAACACTTTCCGCAGAGCCGTGTTGCATCGATGTCACAGCAAAAACTATCTTACTTCCTTTCCAGTCTTACATTCCTTTGTTCCGCTTGTGTATGCTTGAGGTTGAACGAAATACTTGAAACAAGCAAAACGATCACAAAGTAAGTACGTCATACCTCGGACTAAATGACATTTTAATTAAATAGTTTCCTCAAGTTGGTCTTGCTTTTATGAAACAGAAATCTAGATATGCTTGGTAATTTATCAGATTTAGGAGAGAACAGATGAACCGAAACATAGTTTGCGTCGTAATTACTTGCAAACATTCAGAATAGCTATCTCAAAGTACGTTTATATTCTACTTCGCGGAATTTTGCATTTTAATGTTATCCGATTTGATTCGTGGCAACACAATATTCGTATCGTTATATCTCTCTTTCAATTGGAAAATTTCTTCAGCATCGATGCTCTAGTAAACGCTTGTTAATCAAACAGGTTCGTATAAAATTTCTATTTGCTCGTCTTTTGAAACATTATGTTGTGCACGAGGTCGTTTTATTTTCTTTACTTTTCATTCATCGAAAATGTTACAAAAACTCTGCTTAGGCAAAGCACTTTAACAGAAAACTTTCTTATAGAAAAGTTACCTGGAAACACAGAATTAAAAGTCACAACGGAAGATAAAGCGGTCCTGAGTCTCATTAAAGTGATACATCCCCGAAAGTTTCTTCTTTCGTGCTATCCAATACGTACAGACACACGCGCACACACGTGCAGATACATTCTCATACTGACAACGATGCCATGCAATCTACTATTCGCCATTACCAAGGACCGTTCCACCGTCGCCAATTACAATCACGCCCTTAAATCGCGATCGAACGAGTGGAACGAAATTACGTTCCTAGCTTCTATCCTGGTTCGTGTGCCTTCGTGTCGATTGTCGAAGTCATCATCAAATTTGGTGTGTGTCAGATTCAAAGCTGTCGCCATTAGTCATACTTGGGACAAGGTGTGCTCAGTATGAGCCGGTCCGTTCTCATGTTTCTAAATTGGACACGTTCGAGACAATGGTGATCCGGTGGTGCTCGCGCGCGTGCTAATTTTCCAATTTCCGATGTCTCGAAGCCTATAACTTAGCTTGTCCAATAACTTAGGCCGACCTATATAACGGGAGAACGCGGTGGTGGACCCTGTTGGCGAAATGGGGTGAGAAAGGGGTGGGAAACCGTGGGCGAAAGGTAGCAACGGTAGTGGTGATCGATCGTGGTCATAGGGAGATAAATTTTTATCGGACCAGCCGGTGGCGAACAATGGACAGTAATGAATATGAAGTTCGACTGATTCCGGGGGCTGATCTTACGGAAGAGCGAACGCGAGTTCTGGGAGTCAGCTGATTAAAGTCGTTCTCTCCGACACGAAACTAGGACAAAGAGAAATAGAGAGATAGATAGATAGAGAGAGAGAGAGAGAGAGAAAGGGGAGGAGACTCGACGTGTAAAAAGCTGCCGCACTGTGTATAATACAGATGACACGGTCAATTTTCTGCTCAACGCGTGCTACAACGCGCGTAGCTTTCAAGCGGCGCCTGCAAGTGCACGCTCTTTGCACGCTAGATGCTCTGACGCGTCTCGAGAGCGCAATATCGCGCAGCGACGTCGGATGAAATCCTCGAGAAGCTCCATAAAGACGGTAGCTTTCGCGAAATTAATGTACGCAGCGGCCAGCTCGACTGGCTTGGAAACCAGCTTTCAAGCTGGTGCTACTAATTTCGCGCGTTCCTGCGCTGATGCTTGTTTCCTGAGCTTCCTCCTTAATCGTTTCTCAGCACGCAGGAACCGGACGAGCCTGCTGCTACCCAACTGGAATTTCTTTAAACGAATTTATTCATTGGACCTCGGTTTACCCTCGAGGGAGCGCCATCACCGGCTGACACAGTTCTCTTCTGTATTTCTATATAGTGTCGAGGTGTGACATCGGTGACATCGTTACGACTCGTTTTAGAGAAGATCAGCCGCAAAGAGCGTTTCTTGGCTGCGACTCTGTGTAAGCCACGGCGCAAATGAATCGCGTCCTTTGGCCTTGTACCTACTTCAATGAACCAAGGGATGCTTTCGTGTTCCCAGGAATGCGATAATGACGTGCTTTTTATCGTTTATTTAAGCGATGCGCCATATGAAGCAAATGTCACGCTGCATAATATGAAGTTAAAGAAAGCAGCTGAGTTTCAGTGCGCATTTTTTAGCGTGCAGCTTGAAGAGATGATTTGATACCGCTAGGAATGTTAGTGATTTGTTTCAGAGTATTAATCTCAGTTATTTTAGTCGATTAACTTTTGAGATCATTTTTTCATAATTTGCGTATGATTTATTTTACGTATAATTTATTTGAATTTATTATTCTGTAAATTACGACTAGCAGATAGTGTCAAAAATAAATTGACATACTTTTGGATGAGCATATTAATGATCGATGATTGGATATTGATCCAACGAATTAATTTTTTTAGACAATATTTAAATACGTTATATAATATGTTACCTGAATATGTTAGAATTATGAGAAGTTAGTAGATATTGTTAGAAACATATTTTCGACGATACATTTTCTTAAAGCTCGATTTCGCATCTTTACGACAGTTTCTGTTATATATGGTAATTTTTATGTAGCGATAAATGGATGAAATATGATGCCATGATTCACTGGCGATCGTTCGTCCTGACCCATACGATATTTTCGATACATAAAGTAAAAATATTCCTGATATAATATTCAAGTGCCATTCCGCGGTACAAAGTTATCTTGTTGAAACGAGAAAAGTTTGAAGAAAAGGAAGTACGAACGGAACTTTCTCATTATACTGCTTCTTAAACTACACGAAGGAATACAAAGAATTCGTAAATACGTGGCAAACACGGATACAGTGGGAAGACATTTAACATTAATAAAACTACCGCTACCTTATATTTTGTTATTGAATAAGAGCTCGATTTTAATATCTGCTCACTCTGTACCCGTACTGTTATACCAGCGTCTAATAAAGCTTTGTAAAATCTCTACGAACACACGAACAAATTTGTCTTTTCTTAAATTTATGATGACGTTTCCTTAAGTCAATTGACTATATATTTCACTAAAATTGGAGATTCAAGAAAACATCATGCGTTAAGAGAATCAACGCTTGTTTTTTTTTTTTTTTACTTTTTATTAAAAAAGCTTAGTTTTGTTCTATATAAAATATTTGTAAACTTATCGAAGCAACAAGCAAATGCTCTACGCTAATGGTTCGTTCCTTTCTCATTTCCCATTTATCAATTTCAACTTCAGAAATATGTAATTAATCATGAAAATACAATACATAAAATGAATTTAATCCGTCCATTATACTGACAAATAGATGATATTTGTTAATTAAAACATACCCAACAGATTTGTTCGAAGATATTGTCGATATAATGGCAGTCGCGTCTAATGATAATGATAATTAAATTTCAAAACGTTTTTCTATGTATAACACGTACAATACGCACGCGGAAGTTTTCTATGCAAAGTGCCCAAATAAATACTTTAATGAGCCACTGTATGCTATATTTACGAACTTGCAAAAACAGACGGCTGCCGTATCCGCGTTCAGGATAGCGAAAAAGCGATCCGCGACGCATTCTCGCATCAGTGGCACCGGTGCAAATCGAGGAACAGCTTTTTGTGATTTATTCGCGACTGGTGGGATGCGTGTTTTTGGGACGAACATTCGGAGGTACGCGAAACTGTTCACCAGGCGTCGTAAGGCGCCGCACGGTTGAATCATATCCACACTGTGACAGCTTGAAATATTTATGCCGGCTCTCGGTGCTTTCTAGCTGCGTGAAACTATGTAGAACATGGTGCCCGTATTGTTTCTATTAAAGCACACCTGAGTTGCGTGTCGCCGAGATGCCGCTGCTTTGTCGAATCTTTGTCGCTGTCTCAGCTTCTGGTGCGCGCTACTTCGCGAGTTTCCAACTGCATATGTTAGAATCACAGGAATCGTACGTATCGTGGCTGGATCGTAACCATTTTACCTCACCTACCTTTTTTATTCGTTTTATTAATGCGAATATGTGCGATCCTAGAGAAGTAGATTTTTAGTTCTGTCAGGATAAATAATATTATTTAGAATAAATTGAAATCGCTGCATTTTTTCGATTTTTCCAAAGATATTTACACGGATTAACATGGACACTAAGATGTAGATACGTATATGGTATATTTTTTCAATTGAAATTGTTATTCGGCTTTTTTTCTATTAATCTGTTGTTTACTTTGACTCTCAACAGGAAATTTATGTAAATATTTGTAACAGAATGACACGAAAACTTTTCAATCTCGTGATATAACTAATTAAAATTCATAAAAGATCAGGAGATTCTCAGTTTGTTTTAATTCAACTCGATAAGCTAATTATGAATTATCAATTGCTTGTATAAAGAAGATAAATGGAAATTATTGGAATGGTTTTAATAATTCAGAAAGCCTATAGAGAATAATAAATTAGAATCGTATAAAACAGAAGCTTCATATAATTTACCAAATGACTACGTAAATTGGTTTATTTTTGCATCTCGCCAAGTCAGTATTTCTGAAACAGGATTTCGAGCGATTGCACGTTTGTGTTTGCTTTCGTGTAAATAGTTTTTTTCAGATATATAGCTCTTTTATACATTTTTCGGTTTTTTGTTTGTTATTTTAAGAGAAATCGATGTGTATTTGAGAAAATGTTTCAATCGAGAACCAGAGGAACTGGGATATCGTTTTCTTTTTTCGAAGCGGTGAGTTTCATTAAATTTTATAGAAGCTCCGGCTTTTATCTTAATTAAATGTCTAAGGGTTGCACGTTAAATTTTCACTGGCAGATGCTTTTATTTCAATCAAATGAAAGATGCATATTCGAAGCGTCAACCGTCGATAACGCTGAAAATCAATTTGACCATGTTCATTGAGTTTTATAGATTCGTCATCCTCTATCATTCTATCGCTTATTTCCGTGTCAATTTACGTTTACAGCAGAAACATCAGTGGTAGTGTTGAAATATTCATCTATTCAAACGCAGAAGTAGCAAACATCAAGCAAAGTGTACATGCTCAGGCTCACGAAAGTACTCGAATGCTTATTTATAGACACATTATGTTATGCACTTGTACATTTTGAAATGTACATTTTTAAATTTATTTTGCACTTGACCAACATAATCGTGATTCGTCGAATTTCGTAACAGCATACGTAACAACACATAACATATACAATAAAAACACGAAAGTTTTTCATGGTAAGCGTTCAAATAGTTTCGTGAGCCAGTTTAGATGTAATACCAAACTCGTAAGAATCTAGTGTCTACAAAAAAGCGTGAAAAGAATATTACGAGTCTATGTTTTCCTTTCTTTGTCTTTTTTTTCTGCTCGCAAGAATATTTCACTCGTGTTTCCCTAATATCGATATAAAGCCAATTTTCTCGATGCGTTTCATACGCTGTTTTTTTCTATCCTAACTTTCTCAACGTCTCTCAAATTCTTGCTCCGTATCTCTCTTACTGTAGGCTTTTTGCGCATTGTATGCCTTCTCTATGCTGTCCTCTTCTTCCTCTATCTCTCTTTCGTTCTATCTGTGCACGGTTTTACCATTGCAGAACGCTGCGAAAGAAACAGATAGGTGAGCAGAATGTGAAAACCCGCAACTTGTGACAATTTTCTAGAATGCTGCCGCGAATATATGTTTTCCTAGACATTCACCGGCAATTTTGATGGGAAATTTATTGCAAAAATTCGTTTCGGTTATATTATCCTTTCCCATGGGCAAAATACCGAGCGAAACTATCGCTCCTTTTTGATATTTTGTTTTCATTGAAATAGAACGTGGATTGACGTTCGAATCCTCAAACGTAGACGAAAGATAGGTGGAAGGTAGATCACGATTCTGCAAGTGTCTTCGAACAGAAAATATTTTCCGTTTCAGTGGCGTTTCACAGGCATGCATTTATTTCCGTATAACAAATACAAAGGATAAGCTAGCTTGGTGAATGGAAAACGACGCTTCTCGATTGTGCTTCTCTTTGTATAACTCTGCCTGCATCGCAAATCAACTTCCTATGCGCTATCTCACGGGCTACGGTCATTTTCTTTCAGATACTTAACTCCTTTTGTACGAGAAGCAAACTGCAAGAAAATTTATGTCTCTGTAGAACGTTTTGCCGATTAAAGGATCGACTACAGTTTCTCTGTTTCATTCTGCATACCGAGTAATTCGCTCTCTTTGTTACATGAACACTTCAATGAGCGTGCTCCTAATGCCGTTGTTACCTTCTTCTTGAGTTTCGTCGAACGAAAGAAGTTGTTTTCTACCGTGCACTCAAGAGAAGATTCTTAGACTTTTGTAGTAAAATGAGAAACAGAACATCTGAGAAAACCTTGCGATTTTAGACTTGTGTAATCTAACTCGGTTCGTTTACAAAACTGTGTTCCATTGCTTGGAATAGTTGTTAATCTCGGAAATTGAACGTAATAGGCTTCTATTTTCTAAATATTAGATACTTTATTTTAAATTTATTAGAAAATTACGCAATTACGTAAAGATGTATTTTCTCGTATTTCTCCCATTTCGATTTTTTGATACAAGTTTCGTATTTTAGTAATTAGTAGCGTCGGTGTTAGTGGCATTCCGAAAATAATATCGTCTCTTATTTGTATCTATGTTAAAATATTAATAGATACTAATTGAACAAATATATGAACTTTTTGAATAAACAGAGGATTTATTTCCCCGGACAAAGTTTACGTCGATGTTGTAAACATCTTGAAAGCAAGCTTTTTCTAAAGTAGCTATTTTATATTGTGATAAGTTCGAAGCACGGTCGACACGAAATTGAGAAGCAAAGTGGAATGCTTGAAAAGTTATGTAACGCGGCTTCTTAAATGCGCGAAAAGATCGCTAAGCTTTGACGAAAGATCATTTCGATGGAAATTTATGAAGCTAACGAAATTTCGTCACGTGCGTTTTCTGTTAAATGAACGAGATTTCAATTTCAATTTCGGTGCTACGAGGAGATCTCGAATAGAATAATGGAAATAGATAGCTGAAAGTTTCAAACTTTTTCGATTTTCAAAATTGAATAAATATTATAATTTTAAAAGTTTCAGCATTCAGGAACTTCCTAGTAGTTTCAAACAGTCTATGAATACGATCATTGAATTATTCGGACGTTATACGTGCTTGCACAGTGATTTCAACAGCGCCTACGTATGTACACAGGCTCACGAAGGTGTTCGAACATTTGCAAATTTAGTAGGATATTTTATGAATATATTATGCGTGTTTTGAGAGTTCATTTACATCGTTACGAGATTCGACTATCATGGACAAGATTACATATTGGACAAGCTCGAAACAAATCTGAAAATACATATAGAGATTACGAGATGTTTGGTAAATTAAATTAACAGGTTTGGGTATTTGGTAGTATTTAATGATTGATCAAAAAATATATTTGGAGTATATAACACTTATTATACGCTTGACATGCTATACACTAATTTTTGCTGAATATATGTTTGCAATAAATATGCAATGCATTTGTAGATTGGTTTCAAATTTGATCAATGTAATCATGACAGTCGTGTTTCATTACAGTGCTAATGTTTGAACTGTTTTATACAATACGTACACAATATGGACATAAAGTTTTGCTATAGTGAGCGTGCAAATATTTTTCTAAGCCATTGTATGTGTGCTTTTACTTAGGGATTTCAACCCATTATGAACTTTTCACCATCTCAAAAACCATAAATTGATACATAGGCATCAAGTAGAAACGCGCTCCGTCATCTTACGAAGTCACTTCGTCGATAAGTGACACCCGTGACTAAGTAGTTCGAAACTAGGAGGACTTCACTAAAAGCTGTCGGAAAGTTTTGATGCTGCTTTTCATTGATGATAAAATCTCTATTTTTGCCAGTCTCCTATGTAACAAAAGAGTGAATGACACTGTGATTTATTATCTCATTAGTTTCATTATTCGTAGCTCGTTTATTATATATTATTTTCATTTCATTTTCCTAATATTATAAGAATTTAATATCTCTTTATATTACGTTCTATGTATTCCAAGGATTAAAATTACATATTCATCGAAGGAGCTTATATAAATATTTGATTCGCGATACAACAGCCCCTAAATTTTAAACGTATTTGATATCCTTTCACGAGGTGAGATAAAAATACCTACTCATTTGCATATTATACATTACGAACATTTATAACCAATATGACATTAGGCTTATCAAAGTATCTTGTTTCTAATGGAAATTTCACAAAGCTTTTTAACGTGGACGAAAGGTGCGACTGCATCGTTCAGTTTTAACTTCGAAGCTCACAGTTTACGCATTTCTGGGAAATTAAATATTGTACAAATGCGTAAGATGAAGATAACACTGGAAAATCTATAAACATTCTAAAGTACAATGCCCATTATTATATTTAATAATCGAAACAAACCTCTGCCTAAGTCAACTTTTTTAATTGTGTCCATAAAAATATATATTTGAAAAAATATCTGCAGTCTACACAAGTACCAGATCTACGCTACTAAATATGCGCAATCGTACTAATTACAAATGTCGTGAGATTTTATTGCGTACCATAAGAAGCAACGACAATGCCGTTCCATCCATCAACGTAGGGAAACCTTGTGGCGTAGCGAAGCGAATTAAAGATACATTGGAACGTTGCATTCGCTTTTCCTCGTTCACCTCTCCCATTTGAAACGGCTCAAAGATAAGGCCAGGCCGTGTACATGAATCATTCGGAAAACCGACCGTTGCTGGATGCGTTGCGAAATCGAGCAGCCTAGGAGGATTAAATATTTCGTGCGGCAGGCTGCCATTAAATTATCCATATCAGCCGCAGAACGCGATGCACAGAAGACGAAGAACGGAATCCTGTGCGCGCCGCGATCCACCTTGACGAACATTGTTACGAATTTAAAGCGTGCCGAGAGAGGCAAACAGACCAGGTATATAGAGAAAAGGAGGAAAGGAGAGGAGAAAGAAATGGGACAAAGACAGGATGTCTTTGTATTTGTGGTACTATTAAGAAGAGAGAAGTAAGAAGAAAAGAGAGAAATTGTAAGAGAGGGTTGGCAGAGCCAGAAGGAAATTATAAAGTAGAAAGGGAAGAAAAGAGAACGAAAAGAAGGTTGAAAAGACGGTTAGGGAAGCAAGGAAAGTAAAAAGAAATTAAAGGATGGAAAGGAAAAGTAAAGGGAAAAATAGTAGGACGATTAGGGAAAAGGGGGAAACTAAAAGTAATGTAAAATTCAATAATATACGTTGATTAAAAAAAAATTACGAATGAAATTGTTGTAACTTTCAACGAATTGATTATTTAGCAAATTTTCAACAACGACGTAGAACTTCGTAGAAAAATGTTTGATATATCATTTTTATAAGAATTCGCTTTTTATCAATTTATTACGTAACGATTACAGAGATATTGTGTAAAGAGAGCGAAAGAGAGAAAGAGAGGGAAAGAGAGCTACGCAAAGGGATGGAGAGGACGAGAAGCATAGAGTAGCGAGAAACTCCTGCTTTCGACAGTGGTCAGGTCACGAGAACGCCTTTGCGCAGGAATCGCTCAAAGAATCGAGAAATTCGTTGCGTGGCAAGGCTGTCTCAGTGTGGAGAAGCATTGACGTCAGATACCCGGAGCGCAAAGCGTATAAGCGGGTTGTTGGCAAAGCGCGGAGAAACTCCATTCTCTTTACAGTTCGTCCGTGCCAATTCCCTTCAGTAATGTTTCGCCGTAGCGGATAACAATACGTCTAGCATCAAAGACGCGTTTTGGGAATACCTGGAATTATATCGGGTATCACAACTTGCACGTTTAAATATTTTTCATCGCAACAGGAGACTTTTGATTCGTGTGGCTGTTTCATGCTCGAGCTTTCTTTCCAACACCACTGAGATTCCATCCCGTAGAAACGAGGTCCGAATCGTCGTAACAAAGAATCTTCTTCCAGCTTTCTAGCCTCCCTGATATCTGACTGGCCTTCTTTCTCGCAGCTTCGCTTTCTGGCACTTGTCTGGTTGCTCGCCCCGTCGATTCCACCGAAGCGAATTCCTTTCTGTATTTCGTGGAAATTGATGGAACACACGAGTCGTGTTCATGCTACGCGTCGGCAACTGCTTTTTTTCTCTCTATCGAGTTTGTTCCATGTTACATCGTAGCGTTAGTGTTGATATTGCCTTTGTTCATTCGTTTTGTTTCCATTTACTTTGCTTTTTTTTCTTCCTTTTTTTTCCTCGCTCTTTTTTTGTTCCGGACGAAGATTGAATTGCAGATAACGCGTGTAAAGTTGGAGTTAGTAGATAAAGTAAATAGTTTTTTCGGGCTCTAGTGGGAAAGCTTTTATATCTATTTGGATAGGGAAAGCTTTGCTTTGAATGTAAAGCGATATTGGCCGATAAAATTAGAGACTCTAACCTTTTATAAAAATAGTGAGAAACTATAAAGAAGTTTGTTACAAAACTCACGCATCCGTATCTCGCCTCTAAAACGTCTAAATCTTCCTATTACGCGGCATATGTAATTGCATGAAGTTTATCAATGTGGTTTCTGAACAGTATAATTAAAGGTATTCTCGGTATCGTTTTAAAAGATTCAGCACTCTACGACAAAATCTAACTTTCCAGAATAAATTCATTCCGTATCGTCGTCAATAATAACCACAATCACATAGACGACGCAACGGTGAAATTAGATCACATGTTTTAATAGACGTTGGTAAAAATGCTTCTAAACAACCGCTGTCTAATTTATTACTGCGAAACAATTTGATATTTCGATACTCGCATGACTACTTCGGAGCACGATGTCGAACACGAATGTTAAGCCGAAAGCCATGTCGAGCACGCGGCTACAACCATTCCGAAAACTTCAATTTCCATTCAGCAGGAGGTGTTCGCGATCAATAATCAAGAATGGCACGATATTACACGGAATCGGTGAGATCGTATAGAGAGACCTGGGAAATCGATGGAACGTTGTCACGCATGTTTGATAAGTCTACAGGCGAATTAATGGGACGGACGAGTTGTTTGGTGATCGCCTTCGTGAAGTCGCAGGCCACACATTCGACAAGCAAGTTAATCCTGATCAGATTTCCAGGCGTTGTAGATCAAATTAACACGGTTTATACGCTCGGAAGTTAGACAAGCTGACAGAGGCCGCTTCACTCGCCACCGAACGACGTACCAAAGACTTTGAAAGCATGCTTGCGGCAAAAAGTGGTAAGGGGATTAAATTCGACGCGCGCGAGAAGCCGCGTGGAAACCTATGAAGTTGCCGGCTTTCCGCGACGCGAAGCTTTCTCTCCTTCCTCTGGAAAATTTTCCTCGACGTTTTCTTTAAGGTCAAAGTAAATCAGCCGTGGATCGTAATGCGAACCAGGAGATGGAAGTCGAACGATGGAAACACCGGAAGAGATCGGTAATATTATACGGTTCGTCAGACGGTCTTCTGAATTTTACATTCATCAACCAGCTTCTCGAGGCTCTTTATCTTCGTAAATTACAATTACGCTGCTCTAAATAAAGACATACGATGGCTTTTGCTGTTAGCAATTTATTAGAAAAGTATATTTTCCATATCTATGACTGATTCGATATATAACTAATGCATCGAAGCATTATGACTATTAAATAATAATGCTGACAGATAATTAATCGTAATAGTTGACTATCTATATCATCTATCTATATATCCGTTCGGAGGGATTATCCCTTGCGTTCGTATTTTTCACCATGAAATATCATCATGTTCAAACAAATTATCCCAAAACGTCCAAGAATACGCCTCGAAGCGTAAACTCCGAAAGGTCGCCATAATATCTCGTTAGTAATGCATGAATATGCATGACGTGCACGTACAACATAAATTAAGCAAACTTGCCGAGCGTTTGATGGTAGGTGCGACTCCAAGGATCAACAAAATCCCAACAACGCCCGGGCACGATCAACCTCGCGTCTTTCCATTGTTTCCATTTTCCGGTGACGCTCATCGCTTTTGAGCGAACGAGCGAGTTTATCGTCTGGTATGGATTCTTAACGAGCCAGGACGAGCTGGACAGGTTTCACGCTCTGTTTTCAGGTCATCCTTCACGTTCAATTTCAATATAATTCGGAGTTCGCGGCTTGTCGCGCGATATCCCCGACGAAACTTGTTTGCGCGAATCGATCCGCGTTCGCGCGTATCAATTTCACGTTCGTTGGCCGATTATTCGACACCGATTCGAGAGGTTACCCACGAAATTTTCGCGTTCCGTATCGATTTGCCGTTCCTTCCGTTCCGAGATCTTTTGTTTGCTCGCGTACGAATTCGATTTAACGAGAAAGCGGAACGGCCAGTAATGGGTCGACGGGTGTTCGCTAGCGTTACAAGCTTTTTCGACGTGTTTCGAGTGCTTCACCGTGGACACACGCGCGGCTCAATGGGTGTAATAACCAACGTGCAGTTGCGCGCTCCGGGCGGTAACTTTACCGCGTGGATCGAGTGACATGCTCGTTCCACGTCGACTTCGATGACTCGATTTACGAGAGCTACGCTGCCGTGTTCGGGACAGCCGCCTGGATCCGATCTGCGAGACTTTTATGCCGTAATATTTTGGCTTTGTCGAGTTATGATCGAGTAAGCTTTACGGCCTGATCGGAATTTCGATGAAGCTTTTTTCATTTGTTATCTACAGAAATTGTAATTTAGGTACAATGTCAGGTTAGGCAACCTTTATCGTGATACATAAATATCATACGGATAAGAAATTTTTTGACGAAAGAAAGGGAGAAGTATAAAGAATCGACTGAGTTGTTATCTACTGACATTTGGATGCAAATCGTTGCGAATTCACTGATAATATTTGATTAAAGATCGTACAAAGGCACAAAGATACACTATACAAGATATCTATGTAACTGTTATAAATCGTGGTTTGTTCCTCGCTTTCTTTCGTACGAAGCGAGCAGAAGACTCTGATAATTTGTCCACAACTTTATTCCAATGCCTTTCGACGCAAATTGACAAGATTTCATTTGTGCAGAACCAGTATACGAGATAATTTTTCCTTTCAGATTACTATACAAAAATATACGCACATATAAATTTCCACTTAAAAAGGGTATGTATCTAATAAGTACCGACGTGTATCGTTGCGTCTGAAGAAAATATACACTCGTCCAAAGGAAGTACCCTCTTCGCTATCTAACATCTTCTAATCGCATCGGCCTAAGAAATTACTATCTGTACATCCGTATTATCAACCCTGCATAGAAACAGGTCTACTTATTTTACACTTGTAGCAATCTCTACGTGATCTTCTTCTAAATACTTGGAATAACAATCGTGAGAGAGATGAGTCCTTTCTAGAAAGTATCTAGAGTTTTCAAATGAAATTGATTACGAAGTTAGTCCCGTAAACTAAAATAAAAATCATAAACAGAAAGTTTCTGAAGCAAATGCACGTTTTATGAGTAAAGTTCTCCCATACCGAGCGATCTTTCCACTACAGAACGGTACATGCCGAAGTCCTTGACTTCCGAGAAGTTTAGTCTATTACGCGTCCAATATCTGCAATTCAATCCTTGGAACGACACCGAAGTGTTGGTGGTTGCACGGTGCGCGTAGGAGTCGGTATCGTTTCTGTCTGCGTTACGACGGGTCGTGTCACGGAACCGTCATCTGCCGGTGCTCCGTATCGGCTGACTTATGCAAATCTGCACGCGAGTACGCTTTTCCCCGTTTCGCAAGCTGATCGCGCACCAGAGCCACGTTCCAGGCATAAATTTTCGTCCTGAGTTGTTGGATTTATGAATCTGCATGGCTGAAGGCGAGTTCGGCGCGCTCGCGCCCCTTTGAGGAATTACGTTTTCCTTATCGCGATATTAATAAGCAACCAATCGATTCGACTATTGGCTTAAAAAAGGAGGTAACGTGTTTTCCTGACGATTAGATTCCACTTAGCGTAAGGACGACTTCGCTTACTTTCACACTGGATAACTTGGTAATTTACATAACGATCTGGTGAAAGAAGTTAGCCTGAAGAATGTTAAACAGTATCATACGAACTGATCGGCGATGTTTCGTCGCAAAGCGATGTGATCTTACATCGCGATTTAAAAACATTAATTCCTTATTTGTTCTAGTTTTTTCAATCAGTCGAATATGAGTTTATTCGTCGGATTAAAATTATTATATTCTATTCACCGATTCTATTCAAAAACGTCGAGTAACACGTTCATTAATGTAGCATTAAATTGGATAATAAAATAATTTCAGTTCATCCGACTTCTTACCGAGTCATGAGAAAGGTAACGGATTAAAAATTGATAAAACACCATAAAGACAAGATGGAAAGAAGCGAAGGCACCTTTTTAAGTGACGCGTCAGCATGATCATCGAAATTAAATTTAGTCATAATGAAGAAATAGGGTAGAGCCGAAGGTTGATAGTAACGAAAGAACGTTTAATACGATTGTCATTCTAAGTCTTTCGTCGAAGTAAACAATATTCGTGGCACTTCATCACGGTCGCTTGTAGTTCAATACTGCACTTGTTCCGGTGCTTCAAGTTTTTTCGTTTATTTTCGCGTTTCCTAGAGCGATAATTTTCTAGTGCGTTTTCAAAGAGCACCATATGGCTTAACTTTAACCCTTTGAGCTTGCAAGCATTCCTACGCATAGCTGAGGATAATTAGTACGTAGATGTACATACGTACGTAGTACATGGAAGCATTCATTTTATTTGGGGGAAAACAATTTTCGTGCTGCGTTCCGGGAGAACGGATTAAAAGCTGGATTTTAGCGAGGCTCTCTACCGCGAAGAAAAAAAGCGCGCGTGTTGAGTTGAACTTGAAAGTGCGTTTCGCGTTTTTAACCATGCAAATATTATTAAGGACTCGTTAAATTTTTATACCTAACGTGTTCGTGCCAGAAGATTTCTGACTTGTATAATTCCCATTTATTATTACGACACTCGTAGAATGTGAGGTTACCTTCACGAATGATTAAAAAGGTGTTAAAATATTTAAAAATTATTATCTGCTTTGAAACTCTTATAAAGGTAAATGGAAACTTAAAGAAATAAATCTCAATCGACATTTCTGTATATGAACCATTCTCGTCCATTTGATGTTTAGAATCCATTTTATTATACGGAAAAATTTCCTACGCGCATTTCTGTTTCTGATATATTCTATTAGGTCGTCCGAAAAGTTTCTTTCGTGTTATAAAGAAATAATGGATGCATAACATTTTTCGTTTTATGCTATTTTATCGAATTACGTATGACCCATTTTGTTCTATCAAGGTAAAGATTACATCGTTCGACGGATTGGGTTTCGTGTTTGTATAAAGATGCATCGTTGTAAAAGAGGGTCTGTAAAAGAAAAACACTTCTCGGACAACCTAATAATAACACAGACAAAAATCCCAGTTTAACAAGCATCGACTAATCACTTTCCAGTGTAATAAAAAATCGCGGTAATTCGCAAAACACGGGCGATACGTTAAATTCCAAGTGGATCGAATTCTATGAAACCTGTTCATGAACTGAAACCAATGTGTTCTTTCTATATCTAACCATGCTTTATCGAGTAATCGCATTGGGGAACACGCCCCGGTATTGTGATTAACTTCGAACAACTCGGACATTTCTCTCTGTTTACTCGTTTCCATCGTGTATGACAGGTGATCGTGATTGGAGCGCACCCAATCATATGCTTGATCGCTTAAATTGGCGATACCAGTTTGATTATGAGATATGCGACCTGGTGATTCAACTGATTGCGATTTCCGCACGAACGACGATTCTCTGTGCGAGCAATGTCGAATATAGCGTCGCTCTTTGTCGTCAGACTTTTCCACGAACTTTCACTTCCATGTTCTTTGCACGGCCCATAAGTAACATTATTTCCAGAGTTTGAGAACGTTCAACCTACGTCGATATTCAAAGCTAATCGAGGCTGTTTCATGATAAGAGCAAAGTTGAAAATGTGAAAGGAGCAGTGAGATGGTGTGAACATAAGGCAATAAGGTGTGAACATTTCAATGGATTTTGAGGCTAAGCTTGAACGAAATATTTCGTGCAGCTAATAATCTAGTCTCTTTTCTGTCGTCTATTTCCAAAATTCTTTAAATACTTTTTACAAAATTCCTCTAAATTTAAAAACATTTATTTTCCCGTTGAAAATATACTTTCGAAGCAGACTTCATACAATAATATTTGAAATACGAAGTTAAAGAATCTTTTCTCCAATTTTCCTATTTAGTCATATACAATATGAAGAGTATTGTATAAAACTTTTAGCAAAAAATTCAAAAAATCGACGAAGTTACAGTACCCAAGTTTGTTAGCGAATCGAATGAATATTACCACAAGCCTGAAAATTTGAAACGCGTTTCGTACCGCTGGAGATTGTTTGTTCGATAACTCTGTCAATTTTCAAAATATTTCATCAAATTTTGCTTCCATACATAGTCTATAACGTTATTTTACGTAGTCTATAATGGCAGGCCATTCCTTTGACGTTTCCATTCTGTTAGAATTTTATGCTTCGATGAAACGACAAATTTTTACGCGAAGTATCATCTTGTAACTATGTTGATTTGGTAGTAAAATGATGGGAAGCAGCAAAAAGAGATTTTCCTTTGTCGAGTAGATTAGATGTTACTAAGCAGGCAGAATAGCTAGGAGAATAATCCCCGTTGAAACGAACGGGGCGTCAATTATTTATACCCCACGATCACATAGATTGATGCTTCCAGCCATTGGATAGCGGAGCGTGAATGTCGATGTTTGGGAAAGGCGAGACTACGGGTGCATGATTAACAATAAAGTATGTTCTCATGTACGAACGTACAAAGTGTACGAATCAGGTACAGTTACTAAGCGATAAACGCTGTCGGCTCTGCGTTGGAGATCTTATCAAGGCTATTGGAACGCACGATCACATCTTACGCTCGCTGGTTCTCGCACGATGTGATTTCGGAAACTCTACGCGCGAGAAACGCGGTACCTAAACCCATAAGCTACGACCCTGCAACCTGACGTCCGTCGCAACATTTGGAATAATCGGCCGAAGGATCGGAGAAGTAAAGCTCGTGTCGACACACGCTGAGCCTTGGTCGGCCACGACACTTAGAAAGTTAGACAAACGCACGAACGTGGTCTCTAACGTCTCTCCGGTGTTGATAGTTGACTTTGACTGTGCTAAATCTTGTCACTGCTGTCCCAACCAAGCGGATGCTTATGGCGTAACTTACCCGAATCGTGAAAACGATTGCCAGTGACGCGCTGAAACGTCTCAGAGCGCAGTAATCGACATCCCGCGATGCTAAAACGGCTCTGCGAGTTTATTTTCCAATCGTGGGTTTCGTCGCGATTCCCAGAAACGTAACGCAACGTTCGAGAACAAAGGGCAGTGACCAACAACTGTTGGGGTTCGAGGCGAGATCGATGCATGCGCATCTTGAAGATTCGAGGGCCATGAACCATCTCTTTTGTTCCTTTCGCGTTCGGAGGAAACCGCTAGGACCACGTTATACAGTTAACTTCCTGTTATGTACGCATATAACATTTTAGTGAAATTTACAAAATATAGAAATCAGCCTTTCTTTTTTCTCTCGTAGTCGTGTTTTAGCCAGTATTCTAAAATTCAGTTAAATACAATCCACTTTCAAAGTGATCTATTACGGCAATGAATTGATTATATAGAACAATTTTGAAATTTGTTTAAACAATCTGCCACGTACTCTTTTTCTAGCATACGAGAAACCAAATTAATCTATCGAGTAGTTTTTCTCGAATGAAACCTTGAAAAAAGAGTTTTGTGATAATGATAACGATGATAAAGATACGCATAGGTACGAGGATATTGCTTTTTAAAAGCTTTGATGCTTATAACGTTCGTTCTTTAGCTTCAACGAAGACAAATAGAAAGAAATTGATCACTAATTGTACGGAACAGAATGTTTCACTACTTAAGGATAAAACATGGGTGCTAAGCATCGTATCCAAGAAACCTTCGAAGTGATACAAGTACAAGATTTAAATTCCAAAGTTAACGCGTTGCTACTTGTTGCGAGAGAAACTCCTTTGCGAACCTCAGGGTCTTCTTTGACTAACTAGCAGTAGAAACTTGAGTCACTGTAATAGTGACGTTAGTTTCCACGAACGAGTGAAATTTGACGCGAAGAAAAGGAATATTTTTAGAAAGATCTCGACTTTTCGTTAGCCATGATATAATACTAGCTTTGATATATTAATTATGAAATATTATATAAAATATTTTTTACTTTTGCGAAAGAAAAAGCTAGAGAATAATAGAGAAAAATTAACATTTGAAAACTCTGCGGTTAATTGTTGAATTCCATTGATAAAGAAATTATTATATAAGTTTATAAATGTCGTAATAACGTGAAAAATGTTCATAAATTTAATAATAAATATCCTTCGACTTCTACTTCCCTACGATAATGAAATTTAAATGACATTTGAATAAAAATATTTCATCTGCCGAATAATTAATCCAATCCTACCTTTGTAATTAAAATGTAACGAACTGTGCCGAGCGTAACACTTTCGGCGATGAAATATTACGAAAGGGAGTTCCAAAATGTGAATCGTACTTATTTCTTCGAAACTTTGAGACTCGAAGGCTGCGAACGTGTGCATAGGAAGAAAATATCAGATGAACAAGGCTTAGGAAAGAATTGGGAAGTCCAAAACATTGGAAGATTCATGAAACAAAATTCCAGATGTCATTCTTTCGTTCGGATAAAACTTTGGTGACCCAAAAATTCCGAACTTTTTGAAACTTCGCCAATTCGTAGGGCAGATCAGGGCAAATAACATACTTTAGATTCCTCTAAACATTCATGACGGGTCTGATTTTTATAGAATCTGAAGAAAAGTAACAATTTTCGACGATTTAAAAAAGTCATCTACGCGAACTAGAATTTTCTCAGACCTGCAGTCCTCTTCAAAGAATCTGTTATATGTCGAAATCAATTTTAATCAGTATCAATAAAAAATCGTAATAAAATCTTTTCGAGTAAATTATTCAAATAAATATCAATTATATTATAAAAATTATACTATTCGAACTTAAGTAACCAATCAAATTAATTTAATTCGTCAAATTCAAATTTAGGAAAATATAGGGAAATTTAGGGAATTCTTACTTTAAGGAAATAGGGTCGATCAGCTTGGTTTCCGGATCGCGTATATAGCGAATATGCAATAGAATTATAATTTTTAATCAAAGATTCCGGAACATGTTATCGATTAACGATACCATCAGTGTGTTTTTCAAATCTCAGAAGACGTTCCCTATTGATCTAAAAGTAAAAATTCAAAGTTCCGATTAAATAAGTAACATTAAGCTTATTTTGCAAGAACGATAGGTGGTAAATGTACGAATAAATAGATTCGAGGAAAAGAATCAAGCTACGCTTCTCCCGCAAGACTCGTCTACAAAAGTAGATGTCATTCAGTTTAAAGTCTTATTCTCGTGCCGCATAAATTCGGCGTCGCGTCGTTAGATAGATAGAAGCGTTCTTACGGCAAACATTTCCAGAGAATTCCGTTAACGGATCAAAGGAGGATATTTCGATTCGACGGATATTTCGATTTCTCCTATGATAGCGCAATTCCGGGGTTTACACGAAAACGGGAGGAATACCTTAGATCGCGGGTATTCGCGACGTAAGGTGATTCCAAGACAAATGGATCGTTCCCGAGACTGGTTTCGGCTTCTTCCAGCATCCGGTTGTTCGCCAAGATTCTCATATTCGCCAACATTTTGGGCGGAATCCCGTTTAATGGCCACCGGTAAACGGTGTCTGCTTTAGCCACTTGGAAATGGTAAATTGCTGCATTGCGTTCGAAGCTGTTTAACCGGAGAAATACAGTTGCGCGTCCGTTTTATTGCTGGTGCAAACATTCGTCGTAATATCAGTTCGTATCGCCGTGGGTTTGTTCTGTCGAATTATTTGGAATACAAAATTGACGCTTACGTTTGGGACAGTGATATTCTTTAAGGTGACATTTTTTCAGATAAACGTGCGTGTTATATTCGATAATTCGACTATTGTTGATTCGAGTCAGGTTAAGGTTCGTTCGAAGCTATTAATTTAATAAGCAGATGTTGTTTAATCGTGAGAGAAATAATTAGGATGCTTTTATTGTAATTCGATACTTAGGAACTAATCGTTGCTATAAATTATAAAATATACCGACGAAAAAAGAAAGCGACGAATTTCAATGTAACTTTTCAACCCAGTTTCAAAATTCTGACGCAGATCTTCTATTTTACACTGCGTTGATCGTGTTAACCTATTTTGTGTAACTCTGCATTCTAAAAGTTTAACTCGATGCTTGAATTTAAATTTATTTATCTTTCGTTCCACTCCAAATAAGCTACTGTAAACGTCGCGAAGTGTTTTCCGTGTGATTTCAAAGGTCTAGCGTTACGTCTGTATCAGCATGCTGTATCTATAGCTCAGCTATATCTATTCTGTAAATCTTACATTTAATTTTTACTAAATTTACTACGTAATTTTGCTGTTGAATTTTTACTAAATCAAAAGATCAACAAAAACGTGCTCATCGTGTGTTTCCCTTGTGATCTTCGATTTATGCGATTCGGGTTTTCTTATATAAAAATATCCTAACTAACTGTGCAAGGAAAGTGTTTCGTTTTCAATGTAAAAATTGAACGATATGGTATAGCTTCGTTGAATGAAAACGAACGTCGAATCGAGATCAGGTTTTGCAACAATCGGAGGAAATCATTCGCGACGAACTTGCCAGATTTTTGTTGCTTCTACGAGAGAGCTATTATATTTGTTTAAGAACTTGAAATTGCCTCGATTCCCTATTCAGTAACGAATCGATTTAAACGTTTGGATTCGATGATTACGAGGAGATCCATTCGGCGAAAGATTGCAGCATTTTCACCGTTCCCAGTGTTTGCCTCCGATAATCGTTATCGGAATAGCAATTATTGTTTCCTCTGTTCTCTCTTAAGGAACGGTTTGCCATGAATTAATTAATGGGACGCGATTGCTTCGATAGGTACAAAATGCATTTCGCGCATCGCCGTTATTGAATTCCATTTAATAAATATGAAACAAATCGAGGACACCTTGTATAAATACATATTTTCAAACGTTTCGAAAACTGCAGCGGATAAATTTTTTTTTTTTTAATATTTTATTGCAATGTCATTTTATTACTGTGTAAAGCGCGAAATTTGCCATAGCGTATTGCAGAGAGCTGTAATATGCCATATAAATATTTGTTAGAATTTAATACAAGTATAAAGTAGCAAAATATGAAGGTTACGGGAATAAGAACGCGATATAAATCACGTATTTTAATTTAACAATTTCACGTATTTTAATTTAACAATTCAGTACCTTGTCAAAATCGAAGCTTAATACGTACTATTCCGTTCTGTTCATAATTTTTAAAATATTCCTCATAATATTGAAACATTGCTTATTTTTAGAATGGTTGCGACGATCGTTACAAAACTCTATCGACTTGCTTGTGTCTTCCAACCTAACAGATTGTTTCCATTTTCAATGATATCGTATTAAAATGTTATTCTTTCGTCATAAAATTGCAGGAAAATCAGAAAATGAACAAAAATGTGTTTTTGTTTCTCTCTTGCGCACTACGATAGTACCGCGATAGAACTTTCAAAATATGCAGTTAGAGCAGCAAAAAGGATTAGAAAATGAAATTGCATCCAATTTTCAAGCGCTTAATAAAGAAGAGAATATGCAAATTCTTTTATTCTTGTGCAATGTGTTAATATTTTCAAAATGACGGTGCAATATTCTGGAATCTGCAGAAGTGTTTAGATTCGTCTCTTCAGTTTTCCTGTGAAAAACATTTGCCTTTAATTTTCTTGCTACGCAACCGAGAATTCTTGATAGTACGGGTACAATTACGGGCTGCTGCTCCGTGCGAGAATAAACCCGTAAGATACGCGTTAGATATTGATTGCATGCACCGACAGGCATCATGTCTGACTTCCCATGAATATCTATTGGTTCCGATGACAACGGACGTCCTCGTATAAAGGACGCGTGGCGAATGCGCGTGACATTGCGAGATGTTCCATCAAAGTGTCGCTTCATTTCACGCTATCCTCGCCATCTTCGACAGTATGGTTCCATAAATAGTCGCGTGGATGGAGAGTCGTGTCGTCTGAACGTTGCAACGACAACGATTTTGACAGGGGAAAATAGATCGACGACGACGCGTGATAATTGAAAAATTGGAAAAGCAAAGATAGAGGGCCTGTATTACGAAGAATCGAATCTACTAATCTGATATTGCGAATGAAAAATCGAAATAGCCACGTTGTTACGATACGAAGACTACAGGCGGAGGCCACGATACGTCGTCGTATTCGGATAAGTTTGAAAAGTTCAGAAAGTAGCAAGTGAAATTTATTTCAAGACTTTTTCAATAATCTGAGTTATATATTACTTCCTCTGAAACTTTATTATCTGTCCTCGATATACATTGTCGTCGTTTAATCGCAATTCAAAATCCAGAATTCCGACTCATTATCTAACTATCGATTTTAACAATTCATGCACTGCGAATTGAGAACGAATTCTATTTTAGTAGTTCTGACTTCGCCAGCGATTGTCATTTGCTTTACATACATATTCGAGGTTTCTTCGACCAAAGGTTGATCTTTCACCGTACCGATTCTTCGTCGAATTCCCAATTAAATGAAAATAAAGCCAGCGAGCCGGACTGGTAGATCGAAAGAGTTCGCCATCGGCAACAGAGTTTAACGAAGACTTCGTTTAAATTCTTCGTCATGAGTTCTCCGTCCGATGCATCTACATTCGTCGTTCGTCGAATGTAGTATATCTTTTCGCTGGCTAGCCCCCGTACCACTATGCAGAATTTCCAATTCCGAAACTAATCTTCGCGAGTTCGAATCTCGATACCTATCAGCATTCTGGCTGAACGGTGTACTGTGTTATTGCACGAGTTGCAAAGGCAAAGGTAAGTAAACCTGGGTTTCTGCCTGTGGAGTTTGCTGTTAGAAACAATTCTGACCGATGAGGCGTTCCGTTGAAATTTTAATAATGTACGCTTGCCGTCATGTCTTTTTCAATTTTTTTCCACGTTGCCCATCTACGTTGAAACGTGTCACAGATATCGATGAAACTCGAACTTCATCGCTGTCTTTTAAATAGCGAATTTATGTTATTGGTTGTTTGTACATTTTAAATTGGAATTTTTATTTGCTTCTTATACAGAGTGGTTGGTAACTAAAAATTTTTTTCTTTTTTAGTTTCTTTTTTTAATTTTTCCATCGAGACAACGATCTACAGTGAGATCCGTTATAACGAGACGTGATAAAGTGCACGCGTACCGAGCAAAAATTCAAAGTCGATTTTTTCGAAAACAAAGCCTCGAACGAAAAATTTTTATTCTATATTTTCGACTTCTTTTTTCGCGTAAAATCACCCTCTTTCCGCTTGTACGACCAGTTACCAACCACCCTGTATATCCGTTATTCATGCATCTAGTTTTAAAAGTTTCGTTAGTTATCTCTTTTGGACAGATGTATCAGTGACTACTATCGTTGATCATTTCTCAGGTTAATCGTACTTTTTGCAAGTGTCCTAATTACTTATGAACGAGATCGTACGACTTTTTACTTGCTTCGAGCACTGAAATTTTCGTATCCGATTTTCCATTCTTCGGACGACTAATCAATTTAGAGGTTGATGGGTGACCATCGATAAGAAACCTGATCTGTACACGTCATCCGGGAGGATCATAATGTCCAAGGGTGTTCCGTCAGATCAATGTTGTCCAAGTTAATCTTCGGAGATTAAGGAGTTACACCGTCTCAGCTTTCGTAATGGGCACACACTGACGGACACAGTCAAAGATCGATACGCGAGCAATGTGTATCAACGAATACGATTGATTCTCGAACTCCTATAACTTTGGTTAACTTGCGACCGTGCATGATGAAACAGATTGTCTTTCGATAGAATTGCGATTTATTAGATTCCTTGGCTGGCAGACTGGATCGGAAAACGTGGCTCGTTTTAATCGGTAATCGAATTTCGATATCGATGTTTATGTTCGAAAGCTCGAATAATCGTTCCAGCTTGCTTGAAATTATTCGAGCAACAAGCATTTTTTCATCGTAAATCGTGATTCTTACCGATAACAATATCCTAATTTAAATCGAGTCAACATTTGCGCGTATTAATTGAATTTCAGCGAACCGGATTTACTGGATCGATGCCACTGGAATTAATTTAATTCGCCTAATTTACGAAACATTGATAAACGGAACTTTCCATGGAGTGTCGTTTTACAGTGATTAAAGCTTGTCTTTCATTAAACACGTGGTGTTGTACACGCGATGTAACACAGCATTTTACAGTTTTTCATTAATTACCAGCTACCCTCGAACGTCAAATGTTACTTGCGACATTGTTTCCTTTGACTTTTGTTGACATTCGAAAATGCAATTTATTTGCACGAACCTATCGCAATCGTTTTTTATTACTTTTCCACGTTGTAATCCAAATTGAATTTCGCGTACAATTTTACGTTAGCGATACTTTTCAAATTTCATCGCTACAGTTTGCTAACGAAACGAATCCTGCTACAATTTTCGATTGTAATCGCGTTATTTTCCATCTATTAACGGTTCTTAACGATTTAAGTTCGTGTTTCTAATACATTCGGGATAAAGCTAATACAATATTTCTGAATAAAGTTAATAAAGCAGCTTTTACGCGCTGATTTCCCGCCGGGATTCATTCTCGATGGAATCCAGCTGAAAAGTAATTCTGCAGGGATAAAACGGGAAAAATGATTCGCAGCTTCCCTGGTTCGAAGCGACTCGCTGTGAATAAAATGAAAAAGGAACCAGGGAATGCCCTTTAATGGAATAAATCTGGTTGGCTGGATCGAGCACTTCCAAATAGTGTTACGCGAATATCACCGGTCATGGAAATTAGATTTCGTTGACGTTTGATAATCCCACATGGACACACTTTTTCGTTGTTAACCTTCCTCTATCCCTGCGTGTAGCTGGATTTTATTTTATTCCGCGATACGCGACACACTTGTCAAAAAAAAAAAAAAAAAAAATGCGGTTTACTCGTTTCATTTCCAGTGTACGCGCTCGACTTACTCATTTTTCAGGCAAATTCGAACCGTTCTTGCAGAACTTATTGCATTTTACACGAAGGTTCTCCATTTGCTTCTGGTACCGGTTAAAATTATTAACGTTCGTTTGAACAACGCGTCGGCACGAATTTTGCAAAAATTTGTACGAGATCGATGGCCGAGCTTCCAAATTTTACCGAGGAACGGTAACGGGCAGCTAGATTTTAAATCCACCGCAGTTTCAGGGAGACAGTTTAATATAAATTTCAGACCGATTGGCGTACGATAAATATTCACATTCGTCGTATGCTGTAAACCATCCTATAACAAAATTTACCCTATCGTAAATTGAAATATCGTATAAATCCTACTGGTTCAATCGCGTTTTATATCGTGGAATAATAAAATTATAGAAAGATGCGCGATTGTTCGTGAAAGTATTCGAATACTTCTACACGCATCTTACGAACGTGTTATGTATGTTATAAGGAAAGTTTTAAAATTTCTCTGATACTGCAACAAGGTACCAAAAAGTAAAACCATTCTCATCGTCCATTCTCATCATTCTCACCATCAAAGTCTCGCCATCCCAATCTTGCGATTAAAACACATCTTGTCAAAAACAACGAATGTGTCTATAAAATACATCTTATCAAAAAATCGTGTCACGAAATTTACACAACTCGCTACAAATTTCACACACGCTCTATATATTCTACTCTCCTACGCTCTCCTATTCTTATTTCAAAGTCAAAGACATTCTACGATCTTAATATCCATGCATTCCCACATTTCCCAAACTTTCTATCGTAGAAAGAGTTTTCGAAGCTTCCAAGGAACTTGCAATATCTAAACTCGATATCGTGAAATAACATCGTTACGTCCTACGTTACGATTTGAAACTTGGAAAACGCCAACGTAGTCGAAAACGCGGACGTATCGAGGCTTCATTAATTTCAATTTTCTCGAATCCCATCGCCTTTCATCTGTTTAACGCGACCCTATCAGTTACAATTAAACGCGGACAATGTCTAGCGTTGGATCCGTAGGCGAAGGGTTTTTCCGACGTATATTATTAATGGTCGATCTAGGCGACGAAAATCCGCGACACACGACCAGAGTGAGACGATGTGCGAGCGGCAGGCAAAGTGGAGATGAGAGTGGCGTGCATCGATCGGTCATTTGTGCGGTTTCATGACACTGACTATAGGTTGGCAACGAGGCAGGAAACCGTCTCTGGTCTGCGACCTCCACCTATTTTCGTAGAGGAAGAAATTGGCATGAAGCCACAGCCGCAACGCTGCAGCCTATCCGTACTGTGGCCGTCATCGCCCGACAAACTCGTCGTGGCTGACATCCGCCGACGATTACGTCGATTACATCACGTGGTCCCTTGTGTCGGTTTCTCAGAAACGTGCCACCGCCGGTTATAAATACCAGAGCGTTGCCTCGCTTCGTCGAATTCGCAACCGTGACCCCCACTCACCTTGGATCGTTTCTACGTTTATGAAATTTACCAGTCTGCACCAGGATGGACCTGCGTCATGAAGTTGAGCGTAACTCGAAGATGCTGCACTCTGGTTTATCACGGTGGATTGCGCTTGACGCGCCGGTAGAGATACGTTTTGAAGCTTGAAATTGTTTTGGAAGTTCGGTCGGATTTTACTCGAAACACTGAAGATGTAACAGAATTACGTTGCGGTGTTTTAATTACTTTATTAAGATGGAAGCTAGTTTTGAATGTTTAACAACGTTGTCTACTACTGTTCTCTCGCAACGAGATATCGCCAGTCCCGAGAAAACTGTTCGCTTTTGCGCTGTCTGATACCGCGTGCCGTGTAACGTTTCTGTTACTGGTCTTTAAAATCAGGCAATATTTTTCTCAGATAATTAAGAGAATGTAGTTGATCGTTTCGTAATTTTACGGGTATAACTACAAAAATGAAACTCGTAATACTTTTCTCGTGTACTTTATTTCGGATATTTCGTAGATTTTGTATATCGCATATATTCTGTACATTTTTAAACATTGTACTGGCGCGTCAACATCTGCCTATTAACGATTAATAGTCAGAAAGATGCTATTATTGATTTAATCATCTTAAGGATGACGGTAATCGTTCCAAAGACGCCAGTGAATGTTGCTGATCAAAAAACGATACGAGTAACAGATTAGGATTCGAGAACGGACAGTTATGAAAGTTGGAATTATTCAACGTCAAGATAGTTACTAGTGGAGATAGTTAGCAGTTCTGTATAATTCACTTTCAGTTAGTTATTAACGATGGCTGGTGACATTATGCTATCTCTTGATTTCTGATACATCCAAATCCAACCGATTATAAATTAGAAAGAGTTACACGAAAGATAAAAGCGTTGGTCACGCGAGGATTCTCCGAAATAAATAAATTCGAAGCGAGGGATTCGATAACACTACAAAAGTTAACGAGCAGCATAATCGTGAGCAGAATTTCGCTAGATATTTACGGATACGATTTTCCTTAGTTCGCGACGTAAATCGCGTACTGTTAGCAACTTCTATCTGAACATAAGAATTCATTTCCTCTATCAGATAGATATTAGATGGAACGAATGCAAGGCCCAATAACAGCGGTCGATGTTATCGCTTTAAAAGTAATTTTAATGTTTCCTACTGCTTGCGTTGTGATGCTTGATAACGATAGCACCATTCCCTTATTTCTACCGGTACAATGGTATTAATTTTTGTCGCTGATAATCTAGACATTTCGATAATAATCCTTTTAACGTATATTTGGATAAGCTGTTAAAGTAAGTTCTAAATGAACACGTTTTCGAATCATTAATCAAAGTCTTGAGAATCGAGTTCCATATCAGATGGAATAATTAATTGTTCGTTAGACAGTGATAATTAATCGTATCACTTTGAATGTGCCTTATAAAGAAGTTTTAATACTTCCTATAGCACGTATCGCGTCGACAGCTTGATAACGAGAACATTAACCCTTTGCTGTTGTATGTCCACTCCTATCTTGACGACAACTGCTCTCGTGCCTATTTTACTTTTAAGTGGACCTTTATAGAACGTTTAGAATGCCTGGAACTTTATAGAACACGGCTGTGATTCTGGTTACATTTGCAAGTAACGCGGTGGCTTGTGATTTCTACGAAATACTTGTAATTAAATGTCGTGCAATTATTAGCTCGCCCAAAAAGTTTCTTTCGTTTTGTAAGGAAATAATGGACGCACATTTTCCGTTTTATATTATTTTATCGAATTACGTATGATCCATTTTGTTCTATCAAGATAAAGATCACAGCGTACGACAGATTAGGTTTCATGTTCGTATAAAGATGCGTCGTTGTAAAAGACGCGCCTGTAAAAAAAAAGACACTTTTCGGACAACCTAATATTTCGTAACAGCGTTGATGAAATTTCAGAATATTTCGTATTTCGTATAACGCGTATGATAGATTCATAAAAAATGTCTACGAATGTTGGAATACTTTCGTAAGCCTGCGTATAATACATGTTCGTTTCTATCTTCTCGGCATATAGCATGATACAATAGGAATATGATAAGATAAGTCGTGGATATGTGTGTGTGGTTGCACAACGTCCGCTATACGAGCGAGAAATCCTTCGTCTGATCACGGCTTACTTGCAATAATTCCGCATTCAGGGCAAAAGCATAAAGATTGTGCGGTGTACTCGTATAAAAAAAAGTGCCAGGTATCCGACAAACACAAACTAGTACACGTACACAACAGAGTAAAGGATTCTCGAGACTAAAGGATTGGTTGGTAAAAGATGTCTTAAGGATTTTACAGCTTAATTTATTAGCGAGTACGCGTAATGTAAATCTTTAAATTTCGATAAATTTTCATATCCCAGATTGCTGTTTCGTACGAATAAAATATTTTCAAATGGAAGATTTATACTTCTATGGTAGTAAGTGCGTTGCTTAGCAACGAAAAGCTTGTAGTACAATACTTTCGGGAATTGCATGGAATATATCTGCATTATGAAAATTTGGAATCCTTCGGGTTTTGGAAAGGTAATTCGACCATCAAATTCACAGAGTTTAGTATTCGGTACGTCAAGTTCGTCCATCGAGGCTCAAGAGCTCCCTATACAATGTTAAACAAAGTTCTTAGCGTAAGTACTCTGGAAGTGGCGCAAAATGCATACTACCAAAATAGGGCAGTGATTAGCTCCAACAAAAAGCTTACTAATAACACGCGATCCGGTTATTATTTTCTAATTAGCTTAATGGTATAATCAATTCTCGCAGATTCGCCGATTAAATTTATTTTTAGAGAATGTTAAACGCTGGCAACGATTTCAACTGTTTTTAAATACGATTTATATTCTTCTCAAAGTGCAACGTCTTTAATTTGCATGCTATAAATAGCTTTCTGCTAGTTTATTTATTATTTTACTAAAATAGCTTTAAATCGTCGTTCGGTTTACTCGAATTTCTGTAAATATACGAATCAAATATAAAAGTTGAAGTTGTTGAAGTAGAAATTCATACCTGACAGTTTTGAGTAATTGCATAATTTACGTGTTAATCAACGTAAATGACGAAACGACGAAAAATTAAGTTTCTAATGATAATAAACTCTGAAATGGTACCAAACTCTGTAAACGCTAGAGTAATTTATTTTCTTTCAGTCTTTATAATTATAACGACGATATAACTAAAGCCGTGCCCTATTAAAACATGGAAAAATATACTGTTAATTAGTATCTGTTTTTGTATACCTTAAAAACATTCGTTTTTAACTCATGTTTACATCATCTAACCCTCCGATTTCGCAGGTACATATTTCGTATTTTCATAGTTAGAGATTTTCCTTTTCAAAATTTCAAGTATAAAATAATTGTATCTCCGCGCAAAGTACAGACAGTTTTATTCATTTCCCGTTCACGAGCTCGTCGTTCGTACAAATTGTATTAATGACAATGGAGATGGGTTGAAGTGGAAAACAGCGGATCACGAATTTCAAACGAAGTGGAATGACCCGGCACTGGTGAATTAAATCGGTCGCACCGAGTGCTGGACCGTTTCTTGCAGATGATAACGTACTTGAAGAGGATAACGTACAAAAAGAAAGGAGCAGGAAAGTTAGGACCCGATTCCAAGTGCAAATATTTCGCATTACTAAACGCGACGTTCACGAATTGCGTTCTTAGTTTCCATCGTGGAAAGCGATTGCCTCCCCGAAGGGACAATATTACACTGTACGATTGAGCCCATTAACTTTCTTATTTGGACGATTTGTACGCGGAGGTCGATCAGAAGTGTGTTCTTGAAAGATCCATTTGTATTCGGGAATCAATAGTGCCGCTGCTTGGGTTCTAGTTTTTGCCTTTCAAAGCCCAGAAATCCCATATAATGTAATAGCTACTGTTCGAGCAGGTTACATCCATTTGCCGCAGAACGTTGATACGGAGTCAGTCAACCGGTCATTGTTCCTCGAGCCGTCTTCGAGTAGAACGCAATCGTGTTCCTACCAATTGTTGCTGAACCTCCAACTTCTTCGTGCTCGATGAACTTCGAACGATCGATTTTCATCGCATAGATACGACTAGCTTCGTTAGATCTGATCGTTCTATCGTTTGCTCTTTCTTTGGTATTAGTGAACGAATTGTATTTGGTTTTAGCGAACGAATATTTAATATACTTGAAAAAGAGCGATTATAAGTAACGCGAGGAAAAATTAGACGATGATCGGTAGCGTAACTCGATATAACCAGGATTTCCACTTCTTGCACGGTCCAACTTGTATTATTAATAAAATTTCACAAACTATACGTAGTTTGTATAACTAAGTAACTAAAGTAAGTATAACTAAATAACGTAACAAATAAGTTCTATAAGAGAATTTTACAAATTACAAATCGCCATGGCAGAAATTGTAGAAGCTGTTTGTACAACTGAAGTCTATGTGTGTACAATTTACAACGTGTAATTTGTAAATTCGTCGACATTACTAGTTAGCAGTGTATTGTACGAAAGAGTCCGGATATGAATGCAAAAAGATCACCAATCATATCTAGTTTGCTCGAGCAAAAAAAAAAAAGAAATTGCTACGCTTCTTTCACGGTAATTTGACAAGCTGCTACTAAGTAGATGCATTGTCATAATCAAATTATCCTATACAGAAAAGCTTAAGTTCCGGCTAGAGTTATGACCGCAAGAACGTTGTCTTTTACGATTCATATTGTTTTATTCCGACAGGAACCAAGTTGCTTTGCAATTCAGCCAACAATGGATGCGCATAATAGAATGATTATTACGAACCGAGCCGAGTCCAGTTCGTTCGTCTCGTAAGGTTTCTGCGATGGAAACAACTAAACAGGCAGTTGGTTTTTCAAATTTCTGTAAAATCGTACTCGGTTATTTTTTCCCCGTTACATGGAATTAACGATTGTCTTCTTCGCAACGATGGTGAATTCATATTTCGAACAATATGTTTTATATTATACCTGATGGTACCTGAAACATAGCGATTTTGGAAACTAATTCGTCCGATGGTTGTGTTGCGAAAGCATCTGTTTCGTAAGAGACCTCGACCCCTTTTAGCCTAATATCTCTGACTGATAGGAAGAAGGGTGCGAGTTTGCCATTTCGGGGAAATAGAGAGCCACTTTTGCAGATTGAAAATCATGTTTCATACTTGGAGAAAAAGAGGTCGTGTCCAAATATCATTTTTCTCCCGATCGTGCGGATTTTTCGTTTCTACCCGGTATCCCAATTTCGTCAACTTTTTTGCAAATTTAATATTCCCGCGTAAAAAAGGTTCGACTGGATCGGAACGATTTTACACAAATGGTTAATGTTCCGTGCTTGTTTGGAATTAATGTTTACAGTAGCTTCTTCTTTATGGATTTACGCGATAACGGCTAAGAAGTTGGCTTTTGTTGGATTTTTACGTATTTCGGATAGTACTATGTTTTAGAAAAGTAAGTTTACTTAAAGTCTAACGTAGTTAACTGAAGTTTACATCTGCTTCAATCTTCAAAATTCCTTTTTCGAAGTTAAACTCTCTTTTCTTGAGCTCGCTCGTCCACTACCTCTTTCATATCTTTCAGTTTTTATTATGTTTTCCGGAACTTATTTATCGCTAAGAAAAACTGGTAAAGAACGTTCTTATAAGAAGTTTTCTTGTAAAGAATTCTTTCCAAAATATTCTGCAAGTTTCCTCTACTTGATACGTGTCTCTTTAGAAATTGTCAGCGGTTAAAAAATTCGAACAATATATCCGATTCGAAGTCCTCTTCTCAGACGTTTCATTCTCATAAATCCTTGCCACTTTCAAACATTCGATACTCCACCACTTACAAAATTACGTTCCACGAAATCTCAAATCTCACGCAATGCATTCATTTCTGCACATCGATGAAGTTTTTTTTCACAAAATAAATTATTTCGTGGCATTGCAACGTAGATGATGAAATATGTCTTCGCAAAATTCTAAACTGCAACTCATTGCAAGCTCACGTTATACGATCTGCATATGTGAAATTTAAGAAACTGATTTTGAAAAATTGAATATCAATACTATATTCTAGTCAAAAAATTCGATCGGTCGAACATCGATCAGTTTATTTTCCGAATAACTCGCGTCTCTCGCGAAAAGAAACGATCTCTAGTTTATGAACTACAACGTGCAGCAAGCATCTCTGAAATTTCTGTTTTTCTGTCAAACTCGAGATAAAATATACAAACGCATGAATCTTAACGTGTAATAAATCAACGTTGCATGCATCAGCTTGCTCGTCATATCCATCTTTTTGTTCAAATTATGTAACACAACCAGGAGAAGGAGTAAAAAAAAAAAAAAACAGTGGCAGGATATCGTGTTGTTGTGTTAACAGCTGCCATAAATTCAGCGTAGAATCTTAAGAGAGGATCGCCAGGACGATGCAACGAGGCTGCGTACGCTTGCCAAAATAAGCCGTGTAGCGGTTGTTTATCCGCGGCGTGTAGTGGATGCATCGCGGCTTGCCATTACACTTTCGCATGCTTTTCACTTGAAAATTAAGATAATAAGGTGCAATTTGGCAATCTCACCGGTTACGGGGTTGAAAGTTAAATCCTTTGCGAGGCAACTATGGACGTATATTATGCTAATCCGTCAATATAATCAGAAGCTGCCGCAATCCTGTGGTTGGCCCGGCTGCTTACGCTTCAACTCGCAAACGTAGCAACAGCTAGTATTTAATATAATCGGAGGAACGTTCTAGTTGCCTACCATTCAGAAAGGCTTCTGCCAATTGTACAGCAATAATCGCCGTTGTACGAGAACAGAATGGCGGTTATTCCACGCAATTTACGCTATTAAGCTACTCGAAAGAATTAGTTTTCGGTATTCGTCTACTGTAATGCGTATAGGACTGAGTGTAATTCTGTTTTGGAGTTAAGGGTAACAGTTACGTAATCAGTTGGTATACAGCGTTATTTTATGTATTAAGTCGTTTCACGAGCTTCTCTGAACGTATTATTCCTAAGCGTATTATTGCTCAACGTATATCATCGTATATACTTTATCGACGTATTATCCTTCGTTTTTTATCCCATTTCCATTTAGGAGCTAATTTTCCTATCTTTAACTCATGAATTATCTTGCATATAGAATTTCGTTAAAATTTTTTCATCGAAATTTCTCGATTGAAACTTCTGAAACTATTTTTGTTAGTTTATCTATTTTCATGTTTTTAAGTTTAATCTACCGATTCTGATATTTACATTATCAACTGTTGCTTTATTCCTTTATCGCTGTAACTGGTGCAATGAAATAAAATAGACCTACGATTTGTCTTTGTCTTCTCAAAACAATAGTAACGCTGTTAGTCAGAATGGTCTATTATTGTTGTGTTTTACATTATTTGAAATATATCGAGTTAAACACACGCAACAGGAAAAATAGCTAAACAACTCTGAGCGACCGAATAATATTAAACGTAAATTTATAATAATTGGATATTATAACAGCTGTACGGTGTATTACTGGCAATCTTTGAAAGTCATAAATGAAATGTTTCGTTTGTTCTAGTAATTAGTCTATGTGTTATTTCACGTTCTAGTATTATTCCTAACAATTCCTGCAGTTTCATTTCCGAAATATTGTAATAAAATTTCACTTCGTGCGTAAAATTGGCACGAACGAACATAATTGCGTATATCAAGGTACTCGATATTTTTCCAGAATATAACGGAACTTTCCGTTTCTTCTTTTCTTTCTTTTTTTTTTTTTACTTCAATACTTAAAGTGTATTTTAATCTCTCAATTTTTCCTTGAATCTTTCACTGCACTTACGTGTCCCTATTATCAGAAATTCCTATGCCGATCACAATACACAGGGAAAAGAAAATTGAGATCAATGTCCATTTGCATGTGGTCTAATTTATAACGTCGTATAAAGGTTGCATTTGGGTCAGGACACATATCGTAAAGTCGGCCCCCAAGTTGGACGATATCGCGGATATGAATATTTTACAGAACCGAAATAGTACTCTAAAGTAGATCAGGGCTTTCATTTCATTAAGTATACAGGTGAATGTTACTGGTCTAGAATCGCGCAATAATACTGCTTAATATTAAAAACAATATCCAAGAAATATATAACTAGATTCGAAAGTATTTCGATAGTTTAACCCGTAACTGAATATCTTTTGGTAGACTGTACGTCTCTTAAAGGAATCTAGATATATTTATTTTATTATCACAGTCTACATAACCGTTTTGAAAACTCGAATATTTGAATATCTGCGGACGTAAAAAAAATTTAACGAACACTGTAACCACGCATGCGACAGTGAGCATGCCACTTAGCAAGGATTAGGTCAGTTAGGGAGTCGCCTCGTTATAAACCGATGCTCGACGACTTCTTTTTTTTTTTTTACAAAGGAGTTTATTGAGTCCAGAAATACAGTTTTTAAGTGCATTATTCACAATAAACATGAATTCATTATTCACAATAAACATGAATTTGCTCGACGACTTCTTTGGGCCGCGAAAATGACAAAAGGGCATAGTTCATGCCCCTCGAGTCTTCGAGACGATGCGCGCGCATCGATTTCCCCTCGATCCGAAGCGAAGAAGGTCAATGCTAGCCGGCGATCCGACACTTTACGATCGACAGCTCTTCGTGCCACAAGCAGAAGGTGAAAATCCATTGGATGAACCGATACGTTCGTTCCATCGCGAGGACTTACTTCCGTGTTTCTACAGCGAAGCGTCTCTTCTGTCCGTGATTCGGGTGTTGAAGGTAATGTTAACGCGAGTTAAACCGTAGTGGAACGCGGAGGCACGACGTAATAATCAAACGAACTATATATTATATTTTGGATTATTGAAAAATCAAAATTATATCGAATTTTTATTGTAAATAGACTAGAATTCGTAGACATTAGGTTGTCCGTTGTTTTATATTATTTTATTGTATTAGGTACATTTCGTTCTATTTCTATTATTATGTTTGTGCATAATTCGATAAACTAATATAAAACAAAAAACATGTGCGCCTATTATTTCCTTATAAAACGAAAGAAACTTTCCGGACAACCTAATATTTTATGATAAACGAAGAATCGTAAAATATGTTTTCTTGAAGGTATATTTTGAATATCGTGCATCGTCTTAGCATTGTAGAATTTATTCGGGAATTTGTATAATGGATACTGCGCTGTGTTTTAGACATTAGTAAATCAAACGCGTACCATAACGTACAGAGCGAGATATTCGCCGCCCAACGGACAACAAATTTTCGTGGAATACGAAGAATGACGCTGCCGATAACTCGTCGTTACGTAATTCTCGCGCTTTCCAATAATTCTTCGTATAAGATTCAACATTGGAGTTTGTTGATCGCTATGTTTCGTTCTCCAGTGTTGTATTTCTTCCCAAGAATCGGTCATCTGTATTTCAACGAGCCAAACTCTTAGAACAATACTTGCTTTTCCGATTTTCGTCCGAGTAGTCCGAGCGTTGCGACGAAAGTCAGGTTACCTGGTCCTCGTCTGTGAGTTCAGATGCCGTGATTCCGCGAAATTCTGGCTGCGACCTTGCGAATCGTACAGACGTTGCGTACAGTTTCTCGAATTACAGCATGCGAAAATCAGCGAGAGTAAAACGTACCATATAACGTAGGATCGTACTACTATTAGTTTATTTAATTTAGATTAAACAGGTGTTGGTTAAGTCCTTAACCTACGATTTACGTTCGAGAATTTTAGGTCGAAAACGTAAACAAGCTATTATATATTATATTACATATTATATTTGACCCGATCATCGTACTACGGGCTATGCCCGTAATATTTACGTTTGACCCGATCATCGTACTACAGGATGTACCCGTAATATTTACGTTTGACCCGATCATCGTACTACGGGATGTGCCCGTAATTGTAGGTCAAGGGGTTAAACAGGAAACTATTGTTGTTTAACGTGTACTAGATACAATAACGTACTATGATTAAGACACCTAAATAGTTAATTTGCAACTCTCGTCACCACGGTTCCAACTCTCTCTCTCACGCGGACCGCACTCTCCCGACAACGCAGTTCGCATTCTTTGACTTCTCAACTAACATTGACTCCCTTAGCATCCCTTTGTTTTTTCTCTTAGCCCCAACACGCACGTGTTCCGCAACCGCTAGTGGCCAGGGTCACGTAGGCCTTTCCCGCGTAACTATTCGATCGAAGTACCGACGATACATTGTTCGGCCTGTCGACATTTTGGCTCTCTCGCGACATTGTTTATGGTTCGCCCGGTATCTCTTAGGCCTTTCGTCGACGATACTACAATAACATAGGTAAAAATTCTCGACGCAGACCCGACTGCGATCGTCACCGATTGCGAGTATCTGTATCTGACTTGTTTGGGAATACACGTTATTGTTAATTATATATATAGAGTTTGACTTTTTCAAACATCAACATCAACATTCGGAGGCACGAATCTATAGGAGCTGAATATTCTGCTTGCTTAGTAACATCAAACTTACGTTGAAAGAAGAAAATCTTCTCTTCTTCTGAAATTATGATTTTTATTATTCTTGACGTGCCCGAGCAGTAAATAATAATATTTATACCCGATTAAAAAATAATAATATTTCAACCCAAGACTGAGAAATTAATCGTTCCTCGTTTTATTTATACTTTATATTTATATTTATATTTTATTTATATTTTAATTATACGTTTGGAATAATTTTGAATCTGTTTAGCTAGAACCTCATTCTAACATTTAAAATTCTTTCTGTTGCAGGTAAGAGGCTTCTAAAATTAAGATTTTGTCTACCCGGCGAATACTTAAAACTCTGGACGTTCTTTCTGGTAAGCAAAGTTATTAAAACTTATTAGTCGATGAACTCAATTGTAGATCCAACTAGTAGAAGTTCTTATTTTACTTGATCGTAAATTTATATTAGGTCGTCCGAAAAGTTTCTTTCGTTTTATAAAGAAATAGCGGATGCACAACATTCTTCGTTTTATATTATTTTATCGAATTACGTATGATCCATTTTCTTCTATCAAGATGAAGATTACAACGTTCGACATATTAGGTTTCATGTTTGTAAAAGAAAGACACTTTTCGGACAACTTAATATTTAATATTCGCTTTACTGTACATTTATATGAAGCTTATACATATATTCAAAATCACCATCGATTCATACCCTTAAAAATCTGGCTACGCCCTAAAATCGAACGAAGACTGATCGGTGTAAGCTGATTACGTTACGTAAAACATTGGAAGCATGATGAACGCACTTGCTTAGGTTATCAACATTGCGTGAAATATGTATTTATACAGCGCTCGTACGTTTACATCCTTTGATACTTACGCGAAATCGTGTTTGCGTTAGAAATATTGCAGAAGCTATAACCGATTAGCATTATCGATTCGAAACAAATCTGCTTGCCGAGAAAATACGGGCGAGCTTGCTTGCTCTTGATCGGATACTACCGGGTAAATGCTTTGCCATTTTGTACTGGTTACATCACTTTTAACCTCCTCTATTTGTGGCTTTATCTTCTGCAAACATTTCGTACATTTCCCTTGTTCTCTTCTCGACGCGTCCTTCTTTTTAAAATAGGTCAAATTTAATTTTTCACTGGAAGTTTAATTTACGAGGGTATACGCTTCTATAAATCACTGTTGTTAGCTCTGTTAAATGGTAATAGTTCCGAAAAGAACGATTAGAAAGTAATGTTACATTCGGCGTACTACTCGCGATATTCTTTGGTCTGCTTGATCGTTTTTAGGAAACTGATACATTCAATTTATAGATAAAGACAGAAATAAAGACAGATTTCTATACTCAAGATAAAACGCTTTGAGAAATATCGCAAAAATATGTAGGTTAATCCCTGAAAAGTCTGCGCGATTTTACGTTAGATAGTAACAAAAGCACAGAAAGTAAAACGATATATTTCCAGATATCTATTTCACCTACTTTTCCAACCGATTTTAAAAATCTTCTTAACGTCTCGAAAGATACTCTCGAGTTTTCGTTCTAAATAGAAAGAGTACGTTTTGATCTACGGAAATTTCGCTTTATTTATTTTCGTCATAAATGGAACGCACTCCGCTTTCGATATTCTCGATTTGATCGGGTATCGAGGCTCGTATTGTCATGGGAACGCGACACGGGGATTTTTTCTTTTTTCATGGAAACATAGTCGAGCGTCAGACATAATCAGGGAGTATTTGGCTTAGGTATCGAATGGTAAGCGGGGTGCTTGGTCCCTGAAGAATCCGCTATAACGGCGGCAGAGTCGATTCCGCTCAAGAGCCATACATTCGTATATTTATAGTTGGATTTGCCTCGGATATCGTCGACTAGAGACCAACGTCTCTGACATCGAAGAGAGGTTACGACGTCTGCCCGTAAGCTGGATATTGTCGCTTGTAATTCCAGCTTGAGCAATATGCAACCGCGTTCGATTAACCCCGGAGCGCTTAACACCCCTAATTTCGTGGGTGCTTACCCTAAAGCATTTAATCAAAGGAAGTTAAGGAAGGTAATCGGTGTGACGAAGGTTTAAGACATTAGGGTTCAGTGGAATCTCATTTATTCGCACTGAGTTAATTCTCAGATACATGCCATAAGTACATATTTTGAAAGCTGGTTCGCTTCGATCGAAAAGTTGGTATTCTCGTTACAGTGGCTTACGACAGTATTTGAACATTTACTATAAAAGATTGTCGTGATTTATGGTATAGTTTGAAGCAAATCTGAAAATGTATATAGACGCAAAATATTTATTACAAACATATATGTAGTTACGTGATATTAATGAAACTTAACAAGCTACAAATTACAAGTTACCGATATTAATAAACATCCTTGCACAGAGGTAACAAGTTCAATAATTCTACAAGGAAATTTAAAAGATTATGGAATTGTTAAGGAGAAGTTTATGATCTACACATTGTAACTTGTTAATTTACTAATATTACTAATTGCTAAATTATTGCGTAGGATGTCTTAATTTTATTATTAATCTTAGTCTCAGCAATATCCGAATTAATAAGAGCTGAGAGAGATGCTAGTAGACTGTCGAAACTACTCAGTTATTCGAACGAGATTTTCCTGCATTTTTATCAGTGGAGTTTCTTTTTTCTTCTTTTTTTTTGTACGAACATCAGCTCATGAAACAAGCAAAATTGTGGGAGGTGTAAAGCACGGGATTTACTTTTCTCGTAAATCGCGTCTTGAGCCTCGTTAGACTCGAAAAGGTAGCTGCCGTCATCGTTGCGTGGTATAAATAAGCTCTTTGATTATTTCTCGTGTGTATATCAGCATATACGCAGCCAGCTAATGGAGCAAAAGCAAACGTAGACATCTATATGCGAAATCAACTCGAAGAGAGTTTTAAACGCTAATAGAAAAGACAGGGAAATACGAGATTTTTCAAGTTTGGCTTGATGATCTGTTAAACGATATTGAAACGATTATTTTCTGATTATCTTTCTTATCGAGTATTGTGGAGTTTTTTATAATAAGAACCTTGATGGAATTATCCTGATTAAGAACCTATTGTACGTCGTGCGAAAGGTATTTCTAATCTAGAAAAAAAAGTGGAAAAAATAATTTGATACATTTTTTACTTATTTCGATATCTAATTTAACCTTACAAGGGTCTAATTTTTTTTAGTCTATGAGAAAAATAGTTCTGTCTGTTAATTATTATAAATACTTGTTTTTGTAAAAAATACGTAATATATTAGGTCGTCCGAAAAATTTCTTTCGTTTTATAAGGAAATAATGGATGCACAATATTTTCCGTTTTATATTATTTTGTCGAATTACATATGATCCATTTTGTTCTATCAAAATAAAGATCACAACGTACGACGGATTAGATTTCATGTATGCGTCGTTGTAAAAAACGGGTCTGTGAAAGAAAGACACTTTTCGGACAACCTAATACTAAACTTTGAAACCAGTTTTACCAGAAACAAATATATTTGTCATTTAATTAATAAATTATCAAAGTACAATGTTGTGTATACGTAACATGAAACATGAAAGGGGTTAACGTATTCGATTAAAATATTTCACAAGTATCTTGAACATTATTAGCAATAAAGGAAAAAGCTTTAGCGTTTAAACTTAAAATTCTATGAAATTGTTCTCTGTGTTGATTTAAGAATGTCAGTTAATTTCGGTAGCTCGGCGCGAAACAATTAACGTATACATTGAATTAAAACACTCTGAACATTTATTATAAATGTAACTGATAACAAAGCAATGGTAATATTTATTTTATTCGAGCGCCGGAAATATGCAAACGCAGCTGCATTTCGGTAATAATACACAAACAATCGGAATATTTAAATACTAATGCCCGAATCGTTAGTATCGAATTATCACTCGTATAATTTCGGCTCTGTCGTTATTGCGCAATCAACGTCGCGTTGATAGGAAAGTATTTCCACGTTCATCGGACTGGTATGCACTTTTCAGTTGCTCGACTTTAATATTTCACCGTTCGATGAAACGATTTTGATATTGATTCGCTTTCAAACACGAAGAAGCTTCTTGCGAAGCGTTTTAAAACATTGTCGGATCCAGGCGCGCACGATGTGAGCATAAAACGCCGAGCATCAACGTGCAATGTTAAGGGATCAACGTCAATCTACGTCGTTGGATAAGAGATGCAGCTCAAACTTCATTGTTTTCAAACAACGTCGAGAGTTCTATACTTGGGATTTAGATCCGAAAGAGTTTCTTTTTTAGTATTCATCGAGTTAATATTTAACTTTTATTGCCAAGGCATAAAATACAAGTCGAAAAAATACGTATGAAATATTTTGCTTCTATTTGCGAAGTTTATTTAAAAATTTTGTTGCTAAAGTCAACGATAAATTCCATTTCACTAGAATGTATCTATGCAATTTGCATAGTGTCTAATAATTTATATTTATTTCTTAGTCACGGCTTCGCTCAAACTTGCTAATTTGAGTAAGACAATGCTGTTGTGTTTTTTTCGTGCCAAATTTCTTAACTCGCGCGACAGATATGCCTTGACCGGTGCCAACAATTTCGAAATAAACAAGTCATCGAACGATATGAGCGAAGCCTTTGATAGACGAGGATTACATATTCGATTAATGGATTATGAAACTCTTATTAATTATATGTCTTACATATATATGTATAATTATAGTTGGGTAAAATTAATCCTAATTATATGGAATTCGTTCTCATTTATCACACGGGATACTTAAAAAATCTTTTCAATGGTTTCGAGGATATTGTACCTTGAAAGCGACGATACGATTTTCTTAACGAATTCCTAGAATTTGAAGACTGTGAGAATAATAGTCTGCCCGTGCCAAAAGTCAGAATACATCTGATGTGATCGTTTGGCGATTTCGTCTGAACAACGAAGTCTTTCATAACTCAGGTTGATGACAATTTATGCATCTGTTGACTCAGACAAACACACACACACATATATGTAGTTAGTTACGAAGCGTTCAGAAAACATAAAGTGGGTCGCTTAAAATTACAACATAGTAGAAATAGTCTTCTTGTGCCTTAAGGTCAATATCTTTTATTCTATAGATCACAAAATTTTGTTTTCAGTCTTTTATTTCTTAAAAGAAGAAACCTTGTCTCAGGATCGTTTATTCCCCGTGGTTGATCGAATGTTGTGATCGTTCGGGGTTGGTCGGTCGTTTGTACGCGATGCGTCCGGTTGATACAAACTAACTAGTTTGAGGGACCACCCACTGCTATGGGAAATAATTATTGGAACGATTGCTAAGGTCTAAAGATGTCAAGTAAACTAGCGACGACGAGAACCAACTACACGACACAAGTAATTTAGTTTAGCTATGACAAGTGACGACTAGGTATGACAAGAACTGGCTGATGAGTAACGACTAAGGATGACAACCAGCAACTAGCGACTTATTTCTGAAGGCCGACCAACTCTTAGTCACCTCCTTTCAGTGCGACTGTAGCGCGATATACCCTTAAGCGGAGATAAAGGAACTGGTCGCTGTTGGACGGCGCTTGGCAACAGGGTAACTCCGCCAGATCAAAAGTGGGCATTACAAAGTATCGCGAGTCTTTAGATCCGATATCTGAATTCCAGAAGATCCTTTGGAATATGGCTTTGTGGTGCTTTACCAGCAAGGAAATGAACAATGGCCGACCTTCAACAAACGAATTTTCACCAAGTGTCGGCCTGCTAAGGAAATTTGCTGAATGGCGAACGAAAAATACACGAAGCTGTGCTGTACCGTAAAGTCATCTCATTACATGTTCCAAGACAGATACTGTCATCTCTACTAACAAGGTGTCTCATCCTTAATTCAGAGAAACTCATCGTACCATTTGTTTTTCAAATTGCACTCTATCGTTTCAATTTCAACTACATCCCGGTAAAACTCATTTCTCAAGATCAGCTTCGATGATTCTACGAAGCATATATAGCATATACGACATTCTTATTTTATTTGCCAATTGTTGTTTGAAGTAAGCTATATATTTTATTGAACGCAACCGAAACATAGAATTGCCCACTTTCTTGATCCTCGCCCACGCCTGTCTACCTGAAGCGCACAGTGCAAACACGAATAGCAGAAATATGAAAAGGCAAAAAGAAGAAGACGAGGAAGAGCGAAACAGGAAGGACAGAAACGAAAAGTAAAAAAAAAATCAGTTGGAAACACGTGGTCTTTGAGAGATCACAGAGCGAGATTCAACAGCGTTAAAAGGGCTCTCCAGGGCTCTTTTTCGAAAGAGGGAATAGAGGCTCGTTTCGGGTTACTCGGCAGACGCCACGAAAACAACACGCACGTCGCTCGAAGGTGGCGCGCACGCGTATACAAGCATGCAGCCGGGCGCAGCGAAGATTTGGAGCGGCGCCAATGCCTCTCTGACGCTGCATCTGCATTTCGCAGATGTGAAAATAGCACCGGCACCGCTAATTCGTATCTGCATATTCGAGGCTTCTCTTCTCGCGGCGCGGTGGCCGCGAGCGTGCGCGCGAGAGCATCTGTTCGTACGCTCGCTACGCCTGGCATTTCCCTAATTTCCAAATGGAATGACGTAACACGCGCAATACCGACCACGAAAATTCGATTTTCCTTTTTTTTCTCTCCGCCTTTCTACATTTTTCCCTTTTTTTTCTGCTTCGCTTTTGCCCCTCGTATTCCATTTCTTCTCTCCCTATGGCAGTTTTTACGATATCGAGCGTATCCCACGTTTCGTCCTGTCCAGTACGGCATAACGGGTTATAGGTAACTTTATTGCACGCTCGTCCGACTTGGTTTCGCCGTGAGAGCCACCCCGCGCGTTTAATTGAAGCCACGATACGTGAATCGCGTTCTATTGGATTCACAATGCGCGTCTAAATTAGACGCTCGTGGGCTATGCGCACGATTTGAATTATAATACCCGGATCGGTGAATGGATGGGTTCCTGGAGAGCTTGCCGAGCCCTGCACTCTGGCAGGAATTCATCGAGCGCACGTGCTTCAGTTCGTTTTTTCTTTCATTCCTCTTTTCCCTTTTCTCTTCTTTCCTTTTTTTCGCCTCGTTGTTGCTTTCTTTCCGCTACCGCCTCTCATCGTTTCACAGCGGCTCGATCGAATTCGATTCGAAAGGGAATTCCTTGAATTTGAACCTTTTTTTTTCGTGCAACGGAAGAGCTCGGAATTGTTGCGAGATTCGTGGTTAATGATTACGCAGCGTTTTGATGCGATCGAACGATACTCCGGATGAATATCACATTTGATATAGCGCAGATGCTGGTATGACGGATATGAAAGCTTCCAACGAGTTCCTGGAAGCTTGTCTGTACAGAAATTCTTGTTTACGCTTTTTAAAACAATTATGACGTCCAATTTCAGTAGCTTCTCCCATTCGTCAAACCAACATTTTCAAATCGTACGTTCGTATTTACATTATTCGTAATTATACCTACGATCCATGTATTATTATATTCATTTTAGAACTATCAGAGTAAGTTTCTAGAACTTCGTGAGTTTACGATAGGATGTATTTTCAGGGATTTGAATGATATCTTTAATTTATCTTATAATCGAAAAATGAAGTTCGTGCGTGTGAATTTGAAGATAAAGAATTTGTCAAGTAACAAAGTAATTCTGTCAAAGTTTCACGATTTGTCTCTCGAAAAGCAATTCAATCGCGTTATAAAATACAGTTGTATCTAACTGTAACGATTATAAAGAATAAAACCAATGATTTTGATTTATACGTAATCTTGGAAATAAAGACACATCTTGTAAAAACTAAGCAAATGTCTATTAAACGAATATATAATATTAGCATGAAATGGTATACTACAAAATTTCGAAAAAACGTTGTCTCGTAAGGGTCCTGAAAGTTTGATACTAATTTTACGCCAAACGTCGACCTCTCGACAGAATATCCTGTTTTAAGCTGAAGTAGCTTACTGTTAGTGTCAGCAAATTTGCGTCATAGTAAAAGGGACGGGAACTAATCCCGGTGGTAAAGTTTCTGTCGGTTCTGTGAAACGTTCCGCGAATTTTACGCGGGAAATGGACCGATCGTCGCGGTCGACCCTCGCTCATAACTCGTCCTCTATAGCTCTTGATTGACTTCCTTCTGTGACATCGGGAAAGTGGCCTGCGCTTCTCTCGCAAGACATCGAGGAAGCGGTTCGTAGCACTCGCGGACGAGGGAAGGGAAGCGGTTTATGTCAGCATTGGGCAATTAGGCAAGATGCTCCTCCATTCGCCCCTTCATCTCGTTCGAAGCAGACGACCACAGGAAGGTGGCTTCTGTTGAGAGCAACCAATCTCGTTTGGAGAGTGAAGTGCACCGACTGGGATTCTTTCTTCAGAAGAGGACGCGCCCCTTCTTTCTCGCGAAAGATCGTTAAACGTCCTCTCGTCTCCTTCTCTTTGAACTCTGTTCAAGGGTAAGGACCCTATACCGTGATGTTTGGCAATTCGTTAATAATTAATGGGGCAATGTGTCCTTTTTAAGAAACGTGACCCAAATCGTTAGAGTTGATACCTAAATTTATGAGAGAACGTCTTTTATTCATCGGAGCTAGACGATACACACGTACACGTTTGGTGTATTTTGAAATTTTGTATTTTTCATGGAGAAATTTTGTTTTGGAATTGTAAATGCGTTATTGTAAAATATTGATAGGAGCAAACTTTTTTTGATCTCGCGTTGCATCGAAAAATTGCGTGTTCTGAATTGGAGTTGCATCGGTGCTCGAGTCGATTTATAAATCTGCGAGAAGTGTCTTTTATTCGTTCGGAATTTATTTCTGACATATTTCGTCTATTTTGCGATAGAATCTTTGACGAATGAATACTTTGGAACTCGCATGGTTGTAAAATATTCATAAAAACTAATAATAGGTTGCATTGATCTCGCGCTGTATTACAAATTTGTCTTGACAGAGATATGGAAATTTAATGAAACTTGTTTTATTGTTATATTGAATATTTTATGAACTTTCATCGAATGATATATACTGGATTAATGATAAGCATGCTCCGGTATCGTTGAAAGCTTTTATTCTGGTTACAATTTGGCATGAATGTTTTCTAACAATAGATACATTGCTAAATAATAAATATTTTGTTGCACAAATATCAACTGCGAGAGAACTGCATACAATGATTTTAATAAATTCTAATATTTAAATACATTTAATATTTTGAATTCATTGACCATTATACGTTCGAAATGGTCGTTCATTGAAGTGCGAAGCCAGTTAATTTTAACAACTTGGTAATGTTTGGAGAATGCACGCGAATGTTGGCATCTTCGCAAGAATTTTACCTTCGTTTACGAGAGTTTTACATAACGTTCTTTTGTAATAATCGACATTTACAAAATACTAATATAACACCCTAAAAATTTTGTTCACCTTCTACTTAAAAAATATAGAAACGTAAGATTTAATTTTCAAATTAAAAATATTGCCTCTTAGATTCGCTTTCCTTTTCAATCTTAAACTTTTTCTTTAATTGTTAGTTTATCTCGACACTCCTAAAATACCAACGTAACACTTAAAAATTCCTATTTATGTTTTACTTGCCGTTCTAGATTCCGCAACATTCTTCGTATCGCTATGTGCATATAAATATGTCCCTTGGCGTTCGCGGGCATAAAAATTCTTTTTCCGTCATCGTGCTCCTAAGAAACGTGTCGTAATCGGACAGTTGAAATTCCGAACGTTCCCTTGGAACATTTACGACCACTTGTCATCTTTCATTCTGCAGTAGTTCAACTGCAAAATGCAATACGGTTTTGTCCTACCATTTTTTCCTCCATTCGTTCCATCATGGTATCGTCGCGTATTACGTGCTTGATGATAGAAACATCGGTATTTCTGCTCGCTCGAGTTCGATATCTTCGTTCCAGACGATGCGCAGACCTCGTGCGCCACCCTTTCAGCAAGTTTTTCTCTTTCGATAATCGCGTTCATCCTCGTAAATCATCGCATATACCGGCGACGTGACTCTTCAAACTACAACCATAAAGCAATGTTTCTTAAGTCTACGCGACAGATAATGACCACGAAGAATTTCCGGCTGCCCGATTCGACACGCTTTTATAGAATTCAGGACATTAACCCTTTAAATACCGCTGTCGTTGATAGATAAATATCGTTATCATTCAGGTTCTCTAAAATTGTATAGAATAAGAAAAGAACAGTATTGATAAGGTAAAATTATTTCAGTTCGAAGAATATTTCAGACAAGCTGAGTGTACTATTAGATTATCCGAAAGGTTTTTTTCGTTTCATAAGATGACAATAGATGAACAACAATTTCTGTTTTATATCATTTTATTGAATTAGGTATGATCCATTTCGTTCTACTTCTATTATTATGTTCGTGCATAATTCAATAAACTAATATAACAGAACAAAATATTGCGCGTCTATTATTTCCTTATAAAACGAAAGAAACTTTTCGGACGACCTAATATTTGCCTTGCAATTGCAAAATTCGGTCATGGAATAAGCCAAAAAATGAAAAATAGACCTTCTATTGTTGTCGCTGATAATTAGAGCGTAAATCAAGCGTAAATCAAAAATCAAGAGAAAGAATTCTCTACTCTTCCTTTTTCCTTTTTTTTTCTTTAGGGGTTTTCTCCGTAAAAGAGAGAGAGAGAGAGAGAGTACTTAACGTTGTCGTTTATAATGCAGTCGTTGATGTTGGTTACGTTATATACATCTTCTAATAACCATGTTTAATGTACCGCCTTGTTGGGTGTGTTTTATGATGGTTATTATTTACCGTGAAAGGTTTTAATGGCGAAGTTAATTATTCTTGACGTTGTGTAATACAAAGTTAGTTTTGTCCCATTCTCGTTTTGTAAGAATGCATTAAATAACGTACAGTTAATTCACCGTGCATATTTTATCTTAACATTTTAGTAAAGTATCGCTCGAATTACGTTTTGTTCGAATTTTAATCTAACGCGGAAAGTTCAATGGTGGTTGGTATAAATCACAAATATATGAGCATCTCGATTAGCTGGATGAGTAATTGCTCGTGCGAATTTTATATACGAGCTTCGCTTTTGGAAAACGTATTATGGAAGTTGTTATGAATTTAATGCTTGAGAAAGTTAAAATTAAAAAGTTGTAGAGACGCTTCTCTGCTAGGAAAGAAACTAGGATACTAACAGGTTTATTTCAAGAACTTTTGAATTCAAGAATCGCCAATGATTCCCGAAAGTACATTGAATAATATGGAAATTACTTTGATTAAATATATGATATTAAAAAGAAAAAAAAAACTACGTACAGTTAGAGTTTTATTTCACGTAACAACGTTTCGCGTGCATTAACCTGGTATATTAAAGATCGTCGAAGGATCTGCGTTATCATTACACGTAGACACATACATATGCACGAGAAGAAGGAAACAAAGATTTATTCGCAACAGACGTGCCCGGATAAAAGCAGCTTGTTGTAGTACCAGAACCTTGTCTCTCGATGCGATGGAAAGATTACGTGATCGCTCTGTTACGTCTAACCCTGTAACGAAGAGCGCCATCGAGCCGATTTCTATGGCGAGTGGATTTAACGAAGCGAGATGCATTCGAAATGTTGATCGATTAACAATTTCAAATTTTAAACTAACGAGTAACGTTACTCGTTCAAGGAATTCAAATGGGAGAAAGATTTTATCGATATAGAGTTCCTTTTCCTTCCTTTATCGCTTCACCAATTATTCACTGTTGTTCTAGATGCATATTTATGATATGGACGATGATAAGTTTCAAGTATCCTTGTAGTATTCGAAACGTCGAGACACCAATTAGAATAATACTAGAATCTTGAGGATCTTATTTTTCTTTGGATTTCGCTATTGATTGATATTGTATAATTCGCGCAAATTCTTGCCAAACAGGACCGTACAGTTGTTTCTCGTATTTTCAATAATTTTGTTCATTAATTCGATAATTAATTGAACGAATTTTCGACATTTCTGTTGAAATGTCGTATGTTGCTCGACGTTGCGTATATTTTGACGATGCTGTTAATGAATAATAATTAGCCATTTTATATAATATGAATATAATATAAATATAATTTTTAAACAATGGAATAGTTAATGCACTTTATTTTGAATTACTAGTCGCAAAGAAAATTTATTTCAATAAAATATACAAGTGAAATATTTTCTTACGTATGTTTTGTACTTCACGTTAGTCAAAAGCACATGTACGATTTAATAATTTTTTAAAAAGTCGCATTATAAAATTTACGGTTAAGTTTCTAGTGCTAATGAAACAAATAATTACGATATGATATTATTAATTTTTATGAACTGGCGTAGGCAACCGCGCTATTTTACAAATCGATTAGTAAACGCGTATTTTCCTGCGTTTCGTGCAGTACTCGTATCAAGTAGCTTTCTGTTTTTTTTTACTGCAATCGTTCACGACCTGAAAGTCGACCATAGTGATTTCCACTCGGAACACTACGTCACGGAAGCAGTTTCTACTGATTATCGGGATCATGGTTGCGCATTTATTTAAATTTCAATCGATGAACGATTATTCTTCGGTCAACAGAGGCTTCTTTAGTGGCACTGGCACGAGTGGCAACGAGTTTCTTAGTTTCCACTTTGAGAAGAGTATATCGTGGAAAATTTTGGAACGGATATGTCGAGAAGTTTGGTGAAAGAGGGAAGAGTTGATTTTTGAAGAAGCTTTGAATGTCCGGTGGCAAAAAGATGATGGAAGTTTACGAAAGAAGCGTATCGATTTTTCATACGAGAAGACTACGGGAATATTGAAAAGAGAGGAGCAGCTACTGAATTTTAAGAAGAGGTGTTTAACGAAGGTTGAAAATTTCAAGAAAGTTTAAGGTTGAAGGGAGGAAATGAATTTTAAAGCGGGTGGTATATTGCAGTTTAAAAAGGAAGTTGGTTGAAATTTAAGAAGAAAATGCAAGAAGAAAATAACTACCATAACGTTTGCTAAAGAACTGAACTAAACAGCGAAAATTCATAAAATGAAATTCGGGCGAGAACGTTCGATAAACTTTTAAATCCAAAGTTATTCTGAGACAATATACCGAACCTGAAACAAGAAAGTTTCGAAAGGTTTAAATAAAATTTGCTTCGATACAGGATTTTCTACTTTCAATCAAATGTTTACGTATTAAGATGAAAGAAAGGGAGAACTGTAGAAAACTCTATAGGGAAAGCCTGAAATTTTAGGGCACAAATAGAAGTGATGAAATTTAGATAAGGGATGCGTTCAACTCTTAAAGAAAAGCGATCTGCACTTTCAAAAGAGAACGCGCGGCACGCCGAAGGGAAGCGTTCCGTACTTTACAGACGAAATACGTTGAACTTTAGGAGGTAAGCAGGTCGTAGTTTAGTGAGAAAATGTACCGAAGTCTAGAGAATAAATATATCGCACTTTCGGTACAAAGAAGCTGCGCACATGCTTAGAAACTAACAAGGAGAAGCCGCGAATATTCGGCTCCGATTTGGATGAAACTTTGCTGGTTTGAGGAACAGCCAAAGATAGTAGATACGTACATTTTCAGCTGCGGAAAGTTCGGTCCCTTAAAATCCAACTTGAGAACGTTGACAAATAGAAAGAATTTTGTTGGCAAAAATTGAATTTTTTTAGCATATTATATAACTGGAATCGATTAGAAAAGGGTAGCCAATCTCGTCGAATCGAATGATCGTCTGGTCGAAGCGTTAAAGCAGTCGTGAAAGGTGAAAGGTGAAGTTTTTCTTTTTCCCCTTTTTTCTTCTTTTTACATTTATCAGCGTTTTAGGGAGCGAGGCGAATATCCAAATTGACCTTCTTCTAGTTTTTAAATTTTGTGCCGTGTGCGTTTCTATCCTTTTTTTTCTTTTTTTTTTTTTTTTTGCTGTCATCTAAAAAATTACAAATTCTTTGCAACGCGGTTCCGCTGAGAGCGAATTCCCTCTATCGGTTTAGTGTATCACAAACACACTTTGTTCGACAATAAAGCATTTGCCACAAAAGCTTGGAAGGGATCAGAATGTAACAGGGGGTCTTTGAAAACGCGAATGTACTATATAGTAGTTTCACCGAACAAAAAGTGAATTTTGTTTGGAATGATCACGGTTTGACGTCTGTTGCAGATTAGACGAATCTGATATGGACTTTTTCGTTACAATAGTAGTACTGTTACACGTAGTAGCCATATTTTTTCACTGAAATTTGAGATTGATATATTTTTATTAGTTAGATCTCACAGCGAAGACAAATAATTCACTTTTTATTTTTTTTTTTTTTTTTTTTTTTTTGCTGTCATCTAAAAAATTACAAATTCTTTGCAACGCGGTTCCGCTGAGAGCGAATTCCCTCTATCGGTTTAGTGTATCACAAACACACTTTGTTCGACAATAAAGCATTTGCCACAAAAGCTTGGAAGGGATCAGAATGTAACAGGGGGTCTTTGAAAACGCGAATGTACTATATAGTAGTTTCACCGAACAAAAAGTGAATTTTGTTTGGAATGATCACGGTTTGACGTCTGTTGCAGATTAGACGAATCTGATATGGACTTTTTCGTTACAATAGTAGTACTGTTACACGTAGTAGCCATATTTTTTCACTGAAATTTGAGATTGATATATTTTTATTAGTTAGATCTCACAGCGAAGACAAATAATTCACTTTTTATAGTCACGTTTTTCGCTAATTTTGTTCGCTTTGTCGTTTGATGGCTTTCACACGAAATAACATTATTTCGTATGAAATAGCGAAATTTTTTGATTATTATTGTTACTTTAGTTTCGAAGATCGGAATGAATTAATTTTGTTTCAAGTTCGTATTCAATCTCAAATTCATATATACTGAAACTTTGATAAATGTTTATACAATCTTCTTCGTGTTTTACATCTGGTTAATTTTAATTCAGCCGCGTGGGAAGACGAATTCTCTTCGATGTATAGGTTCGCAGAATATGGAAATGGCATAAGGTTTCACTTTGGAAGACGGTGCTGTGGTTCAGGGACGATGGTAACAAAGTTTTATGCCCAGAAACTTCTTGAAAATAGTACTCGAGAGAATAGCGTGAATATCTTTAGAATCCCAGTTTGATAGTACTGGTCAACTTAGTATAAAAGGATTTTTAAATTTTCGCTTTTCTTAATATCTATCAAGGAATAACGCGTACAATTTCTAACGATCTGCGATTCTTAAAAAATTCATATTTATGTCGTTCGAATTTAGCCAACGAATAATTTTAAAAATTCTTTAAGCAAAGTAAGAACGAATTAATGAAAAGGATGAACAAAACGTTTAAAAAATCCTCGCACCCTTAAAAGGAATATAACGAATTCAATTCAACACTGTACAAGAGAAAAGCTATACAATATACAATATAAACCGAGTGCTTGTACCTTGAAAACGAGACTCCACAATCAATCTACATATTTTACGATCAAAACTATCAGAGGTTCGCATCCATCAACTGGATCCTCCATTAGGAACATTCCCACAATTTCCAACCATAATCCTTCTCTTCATTAACAATCTGATAACACAATGGTATCATACCTGGAACATAAATCTCAGCCTTACTACACACCTTTCTACACATACAGCTAAAATTTCAACCGTTCGCGAGTGGTCGCTAGATTTCATCCATCTTTCTCTCTTCTCTTTTTATCTCAAACACAACTTCCATTGACCAAAACGCGGAGAACAGCGGGTGAATCCTATGTCGGAGACAACGTGGTGTCGCGCTAATCTCCAAGCGTAAAAATAGCGGAATCTCGAATGCCGAGAAATCAGAGAGCAATCGCGCGCCGAGCCGAATGAAAACCGAGCGGCAATCGGTTTCTACGATAGGTTGGGGAATAGCTTTGGCGAAATTCTCGAACGTTACTCGGCGTGATACGATTTCTGCAATCCGCAATCCGTGAACAACGCGACCCCGCCACCGCGGTCTGTTATGAATCGGATATTAATCGCGGCCAAACGATCGAGAATTGCAGTAATTCGTTTCGCCCTGTTATCAATCTGTAACGAGCACGTGGTCCCTATCAGTTTTCCGATCAAAACCGTCGCCAGATTACACGACTGGTTACCAGTGTGTTGAGCGCGCCAAAAGAAAGCCCGCTTCTGCTTTGCGTGGCTTTACGACCGATCCCATCGCGCTACCGTCATTCGATGTTTCGTTTTATTAAAAGCTAAAAGAAGATACAGCGTGTCTACGAGCCACGCGAACGCTGATCGAAACCGGTGGATCGGCCATGATTTCCATGAAACGTCGATGCTGCAACGCACAGAATGATCGTGAGTTACGCAAATGGCCAACGTCCGTTTGATTGCTTTCCTCTCTTGATAGTATGGGCAAATGGCAAAGAGGAAAAGGTCGATGCTTTATCGAAGTTTAATTCGCAAGAATTTCTACCGCTTTTTGCGCGTGCCAGGATATTTCGTTTGATTAATCTTTCGTCGATTCAGATCGAAATCGGTTTCATATCGAATCGTTCTGTCGGTGCCTGTTTCTCTTCGTTGCGCAGGTAAGATAATGTGTATCCTCGCGAGATACTCGCTTGTTCAATCTTATTCTAAATAGAAAGTCTGTTAGCAATGATCATAAAGATTTTTAGAAGTTTTTAACGATCTTTCAGGTTTATTTTATTTTCTCTAAATTAACTCTGTAAATTTTCTTAATACTTACGAGTGGGAGTGTACATGTACCAAACTATTCAAAATTGTTTAATTTTGCCTAATGAAATTGAAATTGATTACGGTTCTTTCAAATTCTACTTGTTGAAAGAGGTGGAAAGATATAGGCGTTAAGGTTACCAGTTGGTCATGAATTTATAGTACGTTTCAACATGTGATTTGATTGCTTTTTTAGTTGACTTTTGTTGGCTTAGCACGCTGGAAGTGCCTTCTTATTGGAACAAAGTCTCCAATTCACACATCTGTGAAAGTATCGAAAGAAATAGCAACTTTCTTTAGTCTGCTGGAAAACTTCAAAATTGTTATTTATTAGATATAGTAATTTAGTTTGCGATGCTTTAGACGATAGTCTATCGCGAAGAAGTATTTTTAAACAAGCTAAAAAGGTAAATATCTTATCAAATTAGGCTCGAAGAAATGTAAGTTCAGAGGGGACAGTTGTGCGTTAAATGTCTGAAATTTTCACGATCTAGCTGATGCCATTTGCTCCGTTTTGTTACATTGTAACATTCCTTACAATGACGTATCCCGCTCAGTAATGTACATTTTACAACGTACATAGTACGTATAGTCTGGTTTGTTTCACGATACCATCAGATGGTCAGCATATTATAAGAATTTGCTGATAAAACGTGAATCGTTTCTAAAAACTATCACGTGATTCGCTCTAGACATGTTTGAAAACCAAATTTTAATAAATGTTGGTAAATTTACACCCATTGGAATTTTATTAAAATACAGGAAAAGCTTGAAGATCGTAAAGTAACAGATTTGTTCGAATAAAGTAAACTAGAAGATCGCAAGTTTTCGTTGAATTTTATTTCATTAAATTTTGTAATGTTACACTTGCATGCATGTTCAATAATCGTTCCGCGATTACGTACGATGTACCTTCTCCATATACAAGTGTAATATTAAAATTAATGTTTGTAGCACAGGCGATAGCTATTTCTGAAGCTGGCTCTGCGGAAAGGAATTTATCGAGAGTAGCTTACCTCTTCGGATCCAATTTTCAGAAAATATGTCGTTTCTCTTCTCGTGAAATTTCGTTTCCGTAGTAATCTCACGTTATATATGTTATTATTTTTTCAAAAGTAATTAATCTACAAATGGTAATAATGTTAGGATTTTAATTAGACTTAAACAGTACAGAGATAGGGAGAAAGAATCTCAAGTATTAAAATTTCTTCAATTTTTCAAAACAAACATACATTACGTACATTTCATTACGTAGCTCGACTAATAAAAGTCGACTAATAAAAGATTATATCCAGGATCGATATTTCATTGTAGTTTTTCTTTTTAAAACATCATTATTTCCTCGTCTAATTGCATCAGAAAAAATATCAAGTAGTTAAACAGTTCAATTCCAAGCTAAGACAAAATCAGTCATTGGAAATACGTTTGCGTCTCTGGCAAAAATTCACCGGAATCGCGCGCAATGAAGAATTTGGAAGAAGCGAAAGAAGAAGACTCGCGTCATGAGCGATCGTTAAAACGTTACTTAATAGCAGTGCAAACTTGCTCGTTACGGAAATACAAGAGGGCTGTTTCGAGGTCGAACTAACTTACCATTTCAATTACAACGATGAAATGGATTTGTGGGCCGCGCGACCAAAGTTATCGAAACTTTTAAAGGAAGCTTCTGAACCATCCTCGGCCGACTAGACTTGCCCGATACACAATGCAATTTTCTGTTTTAATTAGAACATACTTACTTACCTCTATTTTCCTCTCTTTTCTCCATTTTCCGTTCTGTTCGAGACTAACGAGGCGAGGCTTCGTTTCTTTGGCTTTGATTTCACACGCAAGGGCCATTTTTACAGAATGTCGAACTTAATTGAATTTGGCCAGCCGAACTTCTGCCTTGCAATTAAAGAACGCATAACGAATTTTAATAACGCCTCCTATTCGAGATATTCCCTTTTTTTAATTTCGATCCTGAGCTGTTTCGAATAGCGCAAAACTCGGATTCGTATTGCCTCGTAGTTTTAAGTGGCTGGCTTAATTGTCGGTTATACTACTGGCCATATATTACATGTTTTGCCGGAACGTGTGACTTGATTAAGTAATTTGTCAGAACATGATCTCTTGGTTCTAGGAAATGGATAGAATGCATTATTAGTTTCGAACGAATAAAGTGAAATGTGCATGGTTAAATTAATAACGGAGCTGGCCGAATTAATTGGATTCTTGGATTTGTGCAAACGATATAAAGGACGTTATCGATTAATTGCGTTTCGGTATCGTTCGTAATTTTCTACACATGTGATTATAAATATCCAGAAACGATCATAAATATTTGTTGTAATTATTAAAATTGTAAATATTTTTCGAGCTATTTTTATTCCATTCCTAACCCCAATCAAGTTTCAACAAAATATTAAAGAATCCTTATCGATATGCACAATCTCTTTCTTCAATTTTATGTTACGAAGATCTTCTTAAAGCTAAATTATGCTTTCTCACAAAACACTCTATTCGTGAAATCAAGCGTGAAGCAGGAGCAATCTACCAATCGAAATTTTAAACATTCTAAAGCTCAAACTTCTTACAACTTCCCTGTAAACAGCCTGTACCTTAATCGTAAGTATTCCATCCACTTTCTAAGTAATCCGGCAAGTACCGAAATCTCTGGAGATTCAAACGAGTCTCTCCGACAAACGCATAAACAGCTCGATTCCAATCGAAGGAGCGTTTCAATATCAGCGGTTGGTAAATGAATGGACGGCTGGAAACAGCGTGACTCGTCGTCTCCTGCGGGATCGCGAACATCCAGGAAAACGATTTGGTTTGGACGCAAAGCACCCGAGGTCTTCTTTTGTCGATCTTTCGGCGCGACGAAAATCTCGTCGTTTGGTGCGTTTTCGTGGATTCTTTAATGATGCACGAAGCAGCAGCAGGCCGAGCCAACCGAGCTGGAACGTGGGACAATACGCCACAAACATTTGGCCGTTTTCATCGTCGGTCTCCTAGGGGAACGAGCGAGAATTCGGGTTGGTCGTGGAATTGCCAAAAATCCTTTGAGCTTCGTTATCCATCGTCGTAAAATTGCGGGACCGGCTCTTGAGCTGCCAGGGGCAGCCGTTTGAAACCGGAAAATCAAGCGGGTTATTTGCAAAATGAGAAGGGTTCTTTCCGACCCACAATCCCTTTTGCTTTGAAATAATCTTCTACCGGACGGAATAGTTTGCTTGACGTTTTTACGATTGCCAACATAAGTGCAAATTCGTGATACTTCTGCCATCCCGCTTTGATATCGATAAAGATGGATGTACTCTGCGCTTTTATGCGTTTAGAATTTTCTGGTTTTTATAGTAATTTGAAAATACGTAAAATATTTCAAATATTATTACTCACGATAGTAATGATAAATACAATATTACGTTATTCTAACGTGAATATTTAAACCAATCGATTCATAGTGTATTCCATCTATATTTACCGAGATTCGCGTTCGAAAAGTCTAATCTTGCCACGTAGGAGAACATATGTAGATAACATTTACCAGAAATAGAATCATAGTGTCTGGAAAAAGTTCGTACTATGAGTTCCTTTTTCTAAATAATAGTTTTTATTTCAACAAAGAGCGAACTTCATTTATCCGCAAACCGATATTTTCTCTGAAATCTATTTCCATTTTTATTCCATCTTGCTGTTTCCAAACACTGTCATTAAAATTTCATATTAAAGAGTCATTGAAGTATATCCGAATGAGAAATAATTGTTTCTCCACGGTACATAGGAAATGGAATAAAAATGTTAATATTACGAGATCCTTGGCATTCTTTTCGTAGAGATTAAACTCGAGATCCTTCTGGTTTTCATTCGAAACGTACATTATATTCGTGTCCTTCGTGTGCAAAACGATGCAGGAGGGTGGAGAAAGGGGGTGGTAAAAATAGACGAAGTTAAAAGTCACGCAGACTGGAGTCGGCTGACGCTTTCGTATAACGAATGCGTGCACGTCAGGCGAAAAATCTGCGATAGATAAATTGGCGAATTTACAGTGCGTCCTTTAAATCACGCGGGCTATGATTTATTTGCAGTTCTCATACATGCTTTCGTTACTGTATCGGCTCGGTCGCAGCGGGAATGCAAAAATGAAAGAGTAAATTGTTTCTTGGCTCAGAGGGGTTGCGATTAAAACCAGTGGAAAATCTATCTCCTTCCAAACAGCTACCTTTCTTTTTGGGCTTGATCGCGTGTCATCGTCCTTCTCTGTGCTCGTTTATTTGCTAATGACATCGATATATACGATATTTTGCAATTCATTACGACGTATATGGAACTAGAATTTATTTCGAAACATTAACGATTATATTATTTGAGGAATATTTATTGAATCATTTGCTTTGAATGATCGTTTATTTGTAGCGAACGATCAAATTATTATTATATCTCCGAAATTATCATTTATTCGTTTGTCAATTGAACAAAAGTAAAATCGAGCATACGCTTGGAACGAACTGTTGTTATAATTGGAGATTTAACAAGAGAAAGTTTCTGGCTTTTTTATTTCATCGTAATAATACTGTATTTTATTTGAAGAAGTTGTTCCATGTGGCCTCGATTCGCGTCTTTTAAACAGACGTTCGCTATTTACTTTTCCCGTAAGATTTTATCTAAGATTAAATTACGTGTAGCAGCTGTGTAGAACAGAACAGAAGGCGATAACCGTTTTTAAGAAAGGTGTTCGTAGTGGAAAAGCCTATTCTCGATGTCGTACAGTCATAAAGTTTTTAAGGGGCGTAAAGCAATCTCGCAGGCCGTAAAATTTGATCACTTACAACAGGAAATTAATTAAATGCTCTTTAAACGAGCAAATTATCTAAGAGAAGTGCAATGATGAAGACATCATTGATGGCTGAATATCAGACTTTTACGCTTTTAGAAAGAACATCGAGTATCCTCGAATGCACCACTCGTAGTATCTTTGTACTTTGATCGCACGATGCGACGAGTAGATTAGAATCTTTTCAAAAATATTTCGCTTCTAGAGAGAGAAAGAGAGAGAGAGAGAGAGAGAGAGAAAGAGAGAGAAAGTTACATGAATAAAAATGTTCGAAGGAACCTTTTCTGCAGGTAACAAAGAACTGCGAGGGTGGAATGTTAAGTAAGTGTTTGCCGGGTATCAGGAAAGTCTCCAGTTGATCGAGCGGGCATGAAATATTTACGTGGCGACACGATGGTAGGAAACTTCTTAGGTGATTCAGGCGAATGAGCCGATTCGCTGAAAGTATCGAGGTCTCGATAAAGGACTATTGTCAAACTCAATGCCATTTGATATCGCGTTATACATTGTCCACCAGTCGATCAGTAAAGGAACGTGTTCTGCCAAAAATATCATCACAGAAAGTGACGATAAAGGCGTTAACTTTACTCATTTGTATCTATACTCGTGTTTGCATAATTCTTTGATGATATTCAGGAACCCAGGCTACTGTTACAGGCTACTGTATATATACGAATCGTGAAAATAGATAAAAATAAACGAAAATCTTAAAAAGTGTAGCATAGGCCGTGAATGTCCGAATATTTCGTTGAGTCGATGTATATGCAAAATAATTAAACGAATCTCCTCTATAATCTCGTTTCTACTGCAACGAACAAAATGATCTTTCTTTTTTGTCTTACCTATTAACCCGATGATATTCGAAAGCGAATCCAGTATTGACCGGAAAACGCTTAACCCCGTTAATTAGCGCATTCGGGAAACGTATTCCCGTTAATAGTTTGAAGACGTCGAGGCAACGGGCATGGAATTGCGGTTCAAAATGCCGAACTAGTTTGAGAATGGATTTAGCCCCATTTTACTTTCAAATAAAGGCGAACGAAGCTATTTGCAAGGATGAAACGTGGAGAATTAAGAAAACGAACGAGGAAGATCAGGATGCAGTTTAAACAGGTGCTTGTAAACACGTACACGTTCGAACAAACGTTCAAATTTAATTTTCCAATGGGAATTTTTCCAAACAAGCGACGTACACGATTTTTGTAATTATTTCAAAAGAACATTTTCCAGCGCAACTTTATCGAACATGATAAAAGTGTAAAAAGGTTTGTTATATCAGTTTCGTTCGGTTTTACATAGTAATCGATTCGATCGTGTTGCCATTTCGTTACAACAACGTTCGATCGACTCAGACTCGAATCTAATTAAAAGTATTAAACTTTTGCGTATGCTTGTTTATACATATATTATAAATTTTAAAATGAAAGACACTTTTTAATTATGTATATTGATTATCCATACGAGTATTAGTAGAGTAGTAAAGAATTAATTAAAAATGTTGAGAAAATAATGCGAGGCGTTGGTGGTGCGTTTGAAAAAATTTTGTAAATTAAATTTTCTGAGAATTTTTCCAATTTACGATTGCAACAGTTAAACGCGTGAATCAGTTAGCAAGCGGAAATTACGCAGTGGGTTTGTAAATAATGAAAACTTTAATATTCATACGGAAAATTCATGAATACAGTCGAGATAGGGTATTTTATAACGAAAATGGCAACGAATGCTATATAATATACAATGGAGTGAAGTTTGAGCGATATATTTATCAAATTCATGCCGAATGCGCAACCAATATTTCCTATACACCGTGTAATCAATAAACACAAGCGTTATATGTATCGACTCCGCTTTAATTTATCATTAAATTTATCTCGCAGATTATATGAACACGATGGAAAATATTGTTAAAAAGTGGTAATCGAAATCATTGAGATACAGTATAGACCCGTGGCTCTACGATGAATTGAGATTATAATATAAATGTATAAAATTGAAATATAATTGCTACACTAGATAATGCTAGGTAATTCGGATAACTTTGAAAGCGAATTTAAAAATAATTTCATCCTTTAAAATTTTATTTCATTATATTGTTACATCATCGTTTATAGAAATTTTGTCACGTCTTTTTAATTAATAAATAGCTACTATATTTCCTCCTTTGGTGTAAAGAAGGGACAGATCTAATATTCAGAGCGTATTTATTACAAGAGAAAAAGAGATGATTAATATTCACTAGAAAGATTTATTACCAACGCTATTTGTTTATGAGTTTGTAATATTTCAAAGAAACTTGATTTTTAAATGTTTATTTTTCGTCTACTTGAATTATAATTGAGAAAAGTGATTCTTTCAACTTGTCTGTTTCGTAATAATTTAAAAATCACCGACATGCGACTGTCACAAAGTTAGCAAAAAGATAAAGAATTTCTAACTAACAAATACATTTACACCACTGAACGGTGAATCCGCCTTTACACTACATTACATCTATTAATCCACTTTCATACCTCATCCACTCATTCTCACAATCGAACGTTGTAAATCAACATAAACGCGGAAACAGTTTATCACAGGAACGAAACATCATGCAATTTCACGCTGAATCGCGGAGAAAAACGTTCAGTGTGCTGTGCCCTCCACGCTCTCGACTCCGCTCATGAAGCTTGACCAATAATAAAGTTATTGTTTCCCGCGCATTGTCAATATTCTCGATACAGTGCAGGGTGAATCGAAGTGCTCGATGAACAACAGCCACGTCGAGCTGATTGTACGTGATACGTACTATAGTAATCGCATCATTTCGAAGCGACTGCGCTATTATTCGACTGGAGCGCGTGTCGTTGCACACACGATGTACTCTGTTTCGTTGGAGACGCATTCTCGGCCTAAATGCGCACTCGAACGACAGTCGGAAACAAGGCCGGTGAATCTAGGAGTTGCTTTCACCTTTTATTTTTTTCTCTCTTTTTTTTAACCTAGTTTTCTTTTTTTTCATTTTTCTTTCTTTCCTTTCTGGTATGTGCAGCCAAGTGCAATAGGGTTGCTCATTAGACAAAAAGGTTGGTTGTGTAAATCTCTATTGTAATTTAGTAGGCAGAAGGATAGGTTTATTTTCGAAAGAGGTTGATTTTTCAGAGTAAAGGTGTGCGTTCAAGTGCATTTTAGTTTTACGGGGCTTCTTGTTCCTTTCGTAACGTCCTCGAAAACGTTAGCGGAAGTTTACTTTTAATAGACGTTTAATATCTTGCCGCGATTCTTTGAGCAGGCATTTTTTCAAAGCGAACTGTTTAGATTTTTAAGCCCGTGCTTAGATTTTTTAGAATGCCTCGATGGTTCGACGAAACAGATTCAAAAGGTCGTTGATACAAAAGTTGCATGTGTAATCTTGAGGGAGATTTTACGTATATTTGCTATTAAAATAGTTTCTGCAGTAAAAGTTTCGTATTTAGCTTTAATAATATACAAGATGATTTTCTGGAAATTTGAAATGTTTCCAAATTAATTACCAACCAAGCAAACATTACCAGAACACCAATGTGTTCTCGATCGTTAATACATGTTCCCTCGCAGAAGCTGAGTATCAGAGATTTAACTAATTTCTAATTTAACTAATAAAACTTTTTAACCTCGCATATCTTTAAAAATTATTTTTTTAAAATCCGGAAAAATAAAAAAGATCCAATAATCGAATATTCCGTGTTACTGAAATTTCAGCAGCTAAGTTTTACATAATTAAGGCGACGCGACATATGCGTCAGTAACAGAGTGTATTAATATTAAACTCAAAATACCTCCAACTACTATGCTCCATCATTCTTGTCATGCAACTTGCACGATAATTACAGTGTTGGAAGTACTGACACGTATCCATCTAATTATCTCGATTATTCCTCTTGTTTATAATTCATTAAACGACGAACATTTACAAACCTATCAAAGCAAACCGCAAGAACAAAAGGAGCCATAAGGATGTCATAAATTTTCATCGACAAAATGATCTACCTCCGCCTATTAGATAAATAATTTAGCGTTCTCGATTTATTACTCTTTCTATATCGAACTCCCAAAGCGATAAGTGGCGACTTTTCAACGAATCGCTCGAGTAGCTGATATCGAGGGTCGCATCTGTGACGGTTATTTTTCATCGAATTGACATCGGCGAGGCGGTGGAGGCGCGAAGCGTCGGGTTTTAACGTGATTGTTTCCCTCGCCAGGCTGGCATGGTTTACTGATGTCACTGCGGTTACGAGATCCATACGCATAATTGCGTTGACGTACCGCGCATTTCGAACATTTACAATGTCACTGGCCGGCGATGAATATCGGCCGTGGCTACGGTACCACCGCGCCGCGCCGCCGTTCCGACGAAATTTACAATCTGCTGCGTTTCGCCACCGTACATATGGTTCTCTGTTTTGCATAGAAGAAACGAATCCGACAGATGAGAGCGATCGTTGCTACGACAAACGATGCGCTTTCGCTGTTATCGAATCGACAGCTTTACTCGCGAGAATTTCAAATTGATTAACTCCACTTTTTATGTGGTTTTAGATTTCGTTATTCTAGATACAGTGTCTGTGTGCGTGTCTGATTTCTGGGGAACAAATGACTCGTTTTCGTAAGTTCATTGGTCGGAAGAAAAAGGCATAATTAATTGTAAATTCTAAGGTTAGTTCGAAAAAATAGTATTTCGAGTAAAATCACTTTTTTTGCATTTCAACTTGAGGAGTTGATCAACGTGGTTTTTAAACGACTCGTGTGTAGCATTGTGGTTTAAGATTTGAAAACGAAGGAAGCGTAGAATTACGTTAGTTTGAATTATATTAGGTCGTAACGTTGCAAACGTTTGCACGAGTTAGATTCATTGTCATTACAATGGCAAGAGTTGGTACATTTAACAGTTGATGATAGAAACATCGCTCGAGTATATATCGATCGGTTTAATTTTATATTTCGGGTAGCAGTATTCATCTTTAGAAATGAAATGTTTTTATGGTTTGAAAAGTAACAAGATACTATTAAATATTAAAGTAGAAACGCGTGTTCAAAGGTAGAAATTAGTAAATCGAATGTTCAAAGGACGGTGGAAAAATAGGATTATATTTGGGCCATAAAGTTATTATGGATCACGAAACTTCAAAGTAATCAAACGCAAAATCCTTTTGTTGGCAATAATTTTCGAGGATGCAATCTACGATAAAAGCTATAGTTTGCGCGAGAGAGACGATAAAAATCGGAATTTATACAGGCATCGTGTACGTGCCAAATTATGCAATCTCATTCGCTCGATTTAAATGCTACCATTTTATTTCAGTCAACAAAAACAAACAAAGGGTGATTTTATATTTGGAGATTTCGAGAGGAACGTTAATAAACACGTGGCATCAGCATGTTGAATATTAATTATATCTACTCGTTGTTTTCTCTTCGTCCAATACTTGATACAATCCGGTGAAAATCCGAAAGAAGCTTTCTCGAATTACGCGAACAACAAAGTTCACTTTAGCCAAATATTTAGAATAATTTAGCAAGTTTGGAGAGGGCTGTTGCTCTAATCCGCTATGGCGAGCTCGCAAGGTATAATCTGACGAACAAGCAGCACCTGTTATTTCTACATTTGCTTGGTAATTAATATCGGTCACGGAATTAAAGGGAAGATTGGCCAGAATACTCTCGCAAAGATTTTTGTTTTCACGTTGACGTCACCATCACGATGCCTGCAATTTTCATTTTTATTACGCGTCCACGTACGCGTTTATCATTTTTATCTACGTTCGCACCCTTCCCTTCGAGGCACGCTCGAATTTACGCGTTTTCATCTTGCAATTTTTTGCACGACATTTTATGCGTGGTTGACCGTTATTTATTGTTCGTTAGCCGTACGAGCTTAAACCAAAGTTAAATACCACCCGCCTTGCATTTTTTCTTTACGAGTTTCCGCCGGAAGCGTCACGCTGACTCGAACCCCTGTTGCATCACGTTGATTAATCGTTGGAAACGTATACACAAATTATCGACTATTTGCATACAGATCGAATCTAGTTAGCCCTTTAAATCCTACACATATACGTCAAATAAAATCCATTCTCTCTACTTATGATCGCCTATAAACGTTCAAAGAAGTCTGTTGTCGTTTCCTTCGTGCAAAAGAGAATTGTACGTTTGTTTACAATACAACGGGGATTTTTCTCCTAATAGATGCCTGAACCATTTGCGACATTTCTATCAACTACTACGCTACCAAACGATAAATATTTTGTTTACGCAGGGACCAAAAACGTATTTAGACGACGAACGGCGTCTTATCGCTTTAAAAAATCCGCCGATGTCGATGCGTACAGCAAAAAGCAATTGCTTAAAAATTTATTTGTGTAAGTTAATATTGAATTGTAATAAATATCGGACAATATCGTTTCGACGTTACTTGCTCGAGTATCTTGTTATTTATTTAGCTTACTAAATTAAAGATAACATTTAGAATCCAATCTTCGTCGAATATTCAGTCTTGTAAATATCAGCTACTTTCGTAAGCACTCTCAAATATACACTACTACATCCTCCCCGACCATTTAAGGTTTCCGTAAACAATACTTGCCCTTTCCGCAAAACCAATCTAGACAGCATCTTAATCAATTAACCCACTCCCTTGCCACAATCCCCTTCGACCAGAACCAAACGAGCAAAAAAAAAGAAAAAGAAAAAAAGAGGAAAAAGAGAAGAGGGAAAGGAAGAGGAAGGAGAAAAAATGCTATCCAACATCTCTAGCCGGGAACGGAGATGGCGCAAAGCCGACGAATATTTCACCGGTCGCCGATGGAGAGTCCTCCAGTTTCCCCGGGCGGTTTTTTCTTCACAGCCAATAAGATAAAGGCTAACGGCGGCTTGGCGGCCGGTAAACGGTCCGCAATATCCGTTGGCTCTGTTCCGAAATAAAGCGATATTTTCCCGTCGGACGAAGCGTCTACCCGTGGAACAAGGCTCGTTCCCACGAGCTCGTGCTCTCGTGTGTATCCTCGTGCGTCCTGTTCGCGAGACGGCGAGCACTGTTACGGCTTCACGCATCGTATGCTCGGTCGATCCGCGAAAGAAATTTGATACATTGCGGAAGAACGCTCTCTGGTTGGTCCTACGCTTCGTAGCACTCTTCTCATTCTGCTTATTTTTCTTATTCTTCTTATTCTACTTGGTTGTGCAACAGACCACCGTATTTTTATCGTCACGAGCAGAGTGTAAGGTTACGCGGATGGTTCGACGCCGTTTCCACCGCAAACTCTCGCCCTCTGTCCTCAACAGGGACCCTCGAACTACGTCCAGCCAGCGACCAGACGAGAATTTTTCCGTCGCCACGGAACTCGTTCGTTGGCACGACATCCGGTCGATTTGGCGAATCGTTCGAATTCCAGCGACGCGTCGGCGGAAGCGAACGATCGCGTGGACATCGAATTGAACACTCGTGCTGATTCTCCTCGCTTACTCCTCGTAAACCCTTTGCTATTAAAAACGCGCTTATGATGTCAACGAATTTAGATTTTAGTCGGTTCCAATGGATCGAGGCGAACTGCGATTGAAATATCTTTAACATTGGATAACAGGTTTTCGTATTGCTTCGTCCATTCGTCCATTGATGGTTCTCTTGACGTAATCATTAGTTTGGAAAAAGTCGCGTTCCATCGTATCATTGGTTCGTTTAAATCTCGAAAATTAGTAGATAATTATTGTTTCGTTATTTAGATGAGTTTTCGAATTTTAGATCACTTTAGGTAAGGCGCGTGTCAGGCGATATGTATTGTTCTATTCGACCTATGGATATTTTAACAATATCATCGATATTTATTGGTAGCAGTACGTTTACTTTGATGGACTCTTCGATGAATCTTATTTGACTTAGAACCTGTTGAGGTTATTAGATGTATAAAGAGAGAAACGCGTGGATAAATTGTAAGGTAGAAAATATATTTTAATACGGAAGTGTAAGTACAAGTAGGAATAAAATTTGAGTCCAGATCCGCACGCTAGCAGTGTTAATAACTGAAAACCCCAAAGCCAACGTCGCCTATCTACTATTTATGGTCTGCCTTCGTCCCAGTCTTTCGTCTATACGCTGTCGATGGCTTTGCTGCTTGAGAAAACTAAAAAGACCAGATGTAGAGTTTTCTTAGAAATGGTGACCACTTCAACAGAACCCTTAATTGTAAACGATCTAAACTATCTTAAATTATCTTAAGTCGAACAAAGAATGATTGTTTATTGCACGAGCTTTATTCGAACGTGTATAAAGACCTAGTTCTCTTCAAGTTATGTTTGATTAAATACTCAATAAACGAAAGAGAGCTTTCGACTAAATTGTTAATTGCTGCTTAGTCCTTTATCGGCTATATAGACCTGATTTATAGGCTACATTGACGTAAACGATGGTACTATCTATTTATAAAAATTGAAAATATGCTCGATATCTGGGTTAAATTCAAATTAAAGCTGATCAGTGCTTTGCATCGTGAATTGCTAATTCTTTGCATCGTATTTTCCATGGATGACATGCGAAGTACTATTACAGTGGTTGGCAATAAATACGTGGTATTACAATGGAATCGACGTATTCACGAGGCCGACCAATTGCGAAGGCTCGATACATTTCTCCAATTAGTGGTTGAAAAGCAAAGGATTTACCGCTGGCATATTGATAGTTACTTGAGCAGGAGAGGTCTTCTACTTTCAATGAAAATATCGACGCCGCTATCGACACGATTCCCTCAATTATTAACATATATAATATTAATATTAATTCCTCCAATTATTAACGTATCATCTACCAAAATTAATTTTTTAATCAGCTAATAAGGTCAACTATATCGCGGGTAAATATAATCACTTATCACGTGTCTTTTTTACAATTCCGGATAAAAAGATTCTATGCATGTTTAAATATTATACGTAATCATATACTAGTAATACGTTTATCTATAAATAGGAATGAATTGTACGAATGATATGTAATTAACTGACAGAAGTATGAGATACTTCATGATACTATCGAACAAAACATCTCGACGTTTAGCGGTATAATTTCAGTGCTGCGAGCTTATTACGACAAATTTATCAGGCTATCGAGATTAGGCAGACGAAGGTCTGTCTGACGCATTGGCTTCATCGTCTCCAATTACACTGAATAATTGAACGTCCAAGCGTTCGAATCGCGTCATTATCGTACGGTAATCGACGTTAATGTACTATTTATGAAGCCGCGACTATTTCATACGAACGAGAGCGAGAAAAATAGAGGATCGATCGTCTCTTAGATTTCGTTTAAACACGATAAACGAGACGTGGAAATTGAAACAACATTGTAATCGCGTTTTCGATGGATGTGCGACGATCGAATGAAAATCGTTCGAGTTGACGAAAATTTCGGTAGTTTCCTAATTGCATTCGCCGACGCGAGTTTTGCTACCGTTACAGTTACACGAGCGTGGGCAAATTTCGTCGTTGCGCTAGTGTAATTATGTTTGCGCCACGCTAACTTCGATGCTTTTGAAAAAGCAATCCATCCACGAGGGATATCGTTAATCCCCGGTGCTCGTGAACGCCGGAAGAATTCACGAAATTTTCGAAATTGCGTGATAACACTGCGTTATTGTAACTTTTTATTTGATCTTTTTTATTCCGAGAATATCGCTATTGTTTTTTTTTCTTTTTTTTTTTTTTTTTTTTTTTTTTTTTTTTTTTTTTTTTTTTTTTTTTTTTTTTTTTTTTTTTTTTTTTTTTTTTTTTTTTTTTTTTTTTTTTTTTTTTTTTTTTTTTTTTTTTTTTTTTTTTTTTTTTTTTTTTTTTTTTTTTTTTTTTTTTTTTTTTTTTTTTTTTTTTTTTTTTTTTTTTTTTTTTTTTTTTTTTTTTTTTTTTTTTTTTTTTTTTTTTTTTTTTTTTTTTTTTTTTTTTTTTTTTTTTTTTTTTTTTTTTTTTTTTTTTTTTTTTTTTTTTTTTTTTTTTTTTAGTTTCTACTCGCAATTGACAGTAAAATTGCCGAACTTTTCATACGTATCTGAATATGTTGTAACTGCTTCTTAAACACACCACGAACGAAACGATCTTGCGTGCATGTACAGTGCACCGTTCCATTTTATACGTGGACGAGGTTGTTCGCTTGTTAATCGCCTATATGTGTACGTAAATGTCCTATGCATTTATGTAAATGTCCAATTGCATTTTGATAGAGTCATGGATTTTATATTATCTCACTCTGGGGCTATTTTAACCGAATAGCAGGCTACGAATTTAAATACGTCACGTCTTTATAACCAGTCGACTCACTGACTCTCTCCGGTGAAACTAATTAGATATTAAAAATAACTTGTCGAAAGTTTTCAACGGAATAAGGTTTCTTTCGCTGATTTTCTCGCCCTTCAGTTTTAATGGAGCTTCGTAAATAAATGAATTTTCTCAGATCGGTGAGTTTACCGCGCGATCCTCCTTTAGACCATTCAGATAAAGTCGTTGCATGTTACTTGTATATACTTTATTATATATACTTGTGTAGTATATATGTATACGTGTACACATTTTTCTACAGTAAATATGCATTCTGTGTATCTTTACATTCGCATATTTTTAAATGCGCGAACATCCGAAACCCAGTTAGTTATCTGTAGAAAGTAGATTTTATGAGTTGCACTTACGGACAGCCATTTACTTACAGAAACGCATCGTTGCCGAGGTATTGCGACGGTATCGATAAACGTTGAATCAGTGCAACACAGTTGGCCAAACTGATATGAGTTCTCGCGGTATATACGCGGAAGAATTGTATACTTACCAAGAGTGTGTATGTGCGAGGAAGAGAGAAAGAGGGAAAAGATACCACTCTCTGTAGAGACTTCTCTGGCGCATCCGAAAGCGGAAGAGAAGCTGACCCAGTTTGGTTCGCGAGAACGCGGCAGGAAAGTAGAGATAAAAGTGACAAAAAATTGCGGACTTGGCAAACTTCTCGGCCGGTCGCGATATTAAGCCGCTTATCGCTAAAGTAACCCCATTGTCAGACCGATCCGATTTAAACATCTACGTGTTCAAACACAATAACTCATTCGTGAGAAATTAATCAGCCCCGGTAGATCGCGTATTCAGGAAACGTCCGACCGGTGAAATATTAATGAAAATCCTTTATTGTCGGAAATCCCGGTCCGATCGGTCTAGTTCAATTTTTTGCCTTGTTGCCCGCTACGATACGTCGCCCACTCGAATTTGCTCGTGTCATCATGACGAGAGAGGATCGATTAGAGTCGATTGAGCTTTCGCTACATATGATTGAACGCATTGTTGAATAGAAAGAAGTACTTGTTTGTTAATTTTCAAATATTACGTGTAAAGGGACAAACTAATATACTCAATGACGAATGTTCATGAATAACGAATGGAATCTATGTCGGTGTTGTTAGATCAAAGATAATCTACGACTGCAGTATTTCATTTTACATGAGTTTAAAGTACTCCGTTTCGTGTTTTCCATTTTACGCGATATTATTTTTTGAATTAGTTAATGAATTATCACTGACATTATTTATTCCATAAAACAAGGTATATTTATATATATTTAATTGTATATTTATATATGTTTAAATATCATCGAAAATGTTCGATTCATACGATCCAGAGATAACGATCGAGGGCGAAACGATTCCTTTTATATTTTCTTTACCAAGAAAAGAAAGTATCCAATTAAGAAGATCGTTCCTTAATCTTGTTATAATTCCTAAAAACGCAATCTAAAAATATCTCCAAGAAGCACTTCCTTCTCAACCCTTTGACAAAGACAGAACGTTGTACGTATTCCGAAATGAACCCGTTAAAACGTTCTAATACCACGCTTTTGCTGTAGAAACTCGTAAAATTACCTCCGCGAACGGCAGTTAAGTAACAATCGTCCACGGTAAATTACATCGCGAGTCACCCTATCCCCGTAATCGAGATCCGCGTAGCCTACAATTTCGTAACCCCTTTTTTCCCTAGCACCCCATATATCCTCGACAGCTAGACGATCAATCAGCGGACGATCGATCCATCTGCCTCCGCAAGGACAAAGAATTATAGGAATCCAGTGGCGCGTCGCGTGTTTTCAGGTCTCTCCTTTCTCTTCCCTTGGGACAATGGAAATCACCCGTTCGCGACAATTTCACTTCTCATACTTTCTCAGAAGAAACGAGCCTTGACCGCGTTGTTGTTCATTGCGACACGTGACACTCTTGACGATATTATTCGACACGTGTCACTCTTGACGATATTATTCGACACGTTACACTCTTAACGATATTATTCGACACGTCCTCGCGTTCACCTTGCTCTTCGATGACCTTTATAGAGCATTTACCAAGTGTCGTGTATTATTCACGAAGTATCTGAAGGATCAAAGGTCTGTCTAAAAGGATAATCGAGCTTTTAAAAAATAACGAAACGCGGTGATCTTTTGGCAAAATGTTTTTATTTTGTTCCAGATACGTTCCTTTTGCTTCACATAGATACACCGATTTGTATTCTTCGTCGATTTCCATTCTGTCACCAAGTAGCGGAGTAAACGGAGTAGCTACATAATAAAGTACTACGAAATTTCACGTACATAGTAACTATTTTCCTTTTATCTTCTACCCAACCAAAGCCTAATACAATCTTTAGACAAATCTTAAAAGATACATTTATATATATCTCAAAAACTGAATTCGAACGACGGTTATATACAGAAGCGAGATTACTCAGAAAGTTGACCCTAACAACGTCTCGAGATCGATTTTAAGATATGCCCTTTCCTATGAAATTAGAATTTTTCACAACGAAAAAGAACGTATCTTTCGATGATGCAACTTTCATAAAGATGTGATCACAATTTTGTTTTTTTTTTATTTTTTATTTTTTTAGTTCTTAGGAAATTCAGTTATTTTTGATACAGACCATGTACTTGCGTAGCAGTATCTTCTCGTATACGACTACCACGGTTGTTACAACGTTCCAGGCCGTAAACGATGGTGTGTCGTGTGTACATCGCGATATTTATGATAGGCGGCGCGCTTCGTCATGCGTTTTAACGGGGGAGCGTAGGACGAATAGCAATTCCCAACCTCTCCATCGTCGAATGTGATAAGAAGAACGAATGGTCTGGTGTCCAGAGGATGCTCGCCGCTCGAGGAAATACGGCGGTTCCCGTTATCGGCTGGGATTCGCTCCGGTGAATTCGCCGATCCTTGCGGTGACTTGGCCTGACAGAGGTCAGCCATTGGCCGGACTTGGGGCTTTGGTAACTTCTGCTGTCCGACTGTGAAGGTTATGGGACATTGAGCTGCGAGGAATGTCGGGAAACTGTTACTCCTGGTATTATTAGAAGCGCTCGTGTGAGTGAAACAGAGGAATTTCTAAGGGTAGAGAATGATTAATAGCATAGCAAAAGTCCAGCTTCGGAAGAATTTGCGAATTGATCGGCTATAGGAAACCCGTACAAAATCGTATACTTAAGTTCCAAGTCCGTAATATTTTCATTTGCGTAATCGTGCAATGAGAATAGTATTTATGAAGTACCTTCATAAGGAACTGTAGTATCGTAAACTATTATGATTAGTTTATTTATAATAAATGGATTAAACAGGTGTTAATTAAATAGAAAACAATGGTTATTTAACATGAACTAATCGCAGTAACGTATATAATTAAGACAACTAGGTAATTAATTAACATCTCTCGTCAACACAGATTCAACTCTTTCTCAACAGCGCTAACAACACTATCTCGACAAAGCAATCCGCACTCTCTGGCTTCTCAACTCGTACTGCTGTTAATTCGTTTATGTCCCATAGCAACCCCCTGTCTTTCATCTTAGCCTCGCCGTATCTTTTGTCTTAGCCCCACAACTCACATGCTCAGCCTCAACACCCCACAGGCCTCTCGTCCACGATAGTACGGAACAAAGTATAACAAAAGTAGAATTCAAAAATTCAGATATAGTACTCGAATTAATAATAAGGTAAAATCTCTTTTTGAGATCGTGTATTTCTCGTCCGCTCTTCGATTGTAAAGTGAAACAAATTTTTATGTACATCGTATTACTTCAGCTGTATTCGTACAGAAATATGAATCTACGTAAACGAATGTTTAATAGAATTAAAAAATGTATGGGTTTCGGATAGAGATATATTCGTAACTCTTGTCTAAAGTTTGCTATTTCCATCTAGTCGGTGTTTAAAAGGGAAACAAGGTTTTGGTATTGGCTTTGTCGTAGTTAAAATTTTGATTTTAGATCAAGAAGAAAGTTTCTATCAAAGTAAATTGGAATAAAAATATAATTTCAGGAAAGTAGCGGAGTTGTATTTCCATCGATAATTTGCTGTCTGTTGCGACCACGCGACTGGGAACCTGAACGATCAATTATTTTATACCACACATGTAAACGCGTATAAATACGGAAACACGTATTAATGCGATAAATACCGTAAAATCATCCGTAAAGTAAACGTATTATAAAATCTCTCGTATTAACGAGGAGAAAGTTAATTTTATTGTAACAATTTGTAATGAATTATAAGCTTTGTAAATTATATTAATACTTTTGTTATCTCAATAAGGTAAATTCGATCGATGATGCTATAAAAAGTAACTTCTTTTTTTTACTTATAAGTATACAGTGTGTATAGGTGATATTCCATTACAGTAATTTGTAATATTTTTAATTATTTTCAGTGTAATTTCTAATGTAAGATGTATCGTAACTACGGCATTATAGCTGTCTTACAAATCCAGATTGTTTTTAGTTACTTAAGGTATCTGGAAGTTTGTTCGCGATACTTATGTTGATTTAAGGGCATACTTTTTAAAGTTAAGTCTCTCGAAGATTAATTGTCCAACTCAAGCAATAAATTTTCGACTATCTCAATTATGTAAACTTTCAAGTCTTGCAGTTCTTGTTTCCAAATCTTTCGCTTACCAAAATTGCTACTATATTGTCTCGCAACATTACAGTGTCCCCCAAATCTACAACATTATTTAATTTCTCAGAAATCTCGTAAAAGTTACGATTGAAAAACAAAAGAGCTTTATACCCTGTTCTTGTTTCAAGGTATAACGTGCTTCCCGTGTTTCTCTCTTTAACATATGTAGCTTTATCTCGTTTGTCGGTTGACAGATAATACAGAGTTTATGGCTACTTTGTCAGTAGTAAGGAAGCAAGGAATGAAATGACTCGTAAAAGTTGGTCCCTTCTAAAGTCATCCCGAAGAAAATCCGAGGTAATTAATTCGCTAACTAACTCAGGCCGAATAATGCCGATAAAAAGGCGTGGCGCGGTATAACTCATCACTTCGACGTGTTTTAAATTCAAACTGCGCGCAGAATGAATCGTACAGCTCGAATTCTTTACCAACTCCAGCGCCTCGCCAAATATATTTTGACGTTTATGTACGTTTAACGATATAATTTCGTCCTCGTGGCTGTTCACAACTTTTTTATGTCGCGTATTTTAAGGTAACTCGGGGTAAAGGGAAAAAGTTATGGCGAAATTGAACGTGTTTTGGGAGCAACCATGCCCGCAGATGATGCTATCGTTTAATTAGCTCGATACGTGTGACAGTAACACTGACAGTGATCAGCGTCCTAACCGCTTACGGTGGTTGGAGGAAGGCCTGTTTTAATTTTGAAAGCTTGAATCACACGCGGCGTAATTCAATTTTCGTTTATTATTTTATAGAATATTCGTGTTTTATTTTAGATTCCATTACTTTCTGTCGGGACAGTGTTTATTTTTCACGATTCTGTTGTGGAAATTCAAAGCAAAATATGTGAAATAAAATTTCAATCTTGAAGTCGATAGGATAGAGACGAAGTAATTAATATCGTCTTTATTGAGAACTCTTGCGTTAATTTTAGTCAGTGTTTAAAAAATCTTAACAATACGAACAGTTTGTTTTAAACTGAGTATTAAAAATCGATATCGATATCTGAAGCTGTATAATAATACGTAGAATGATACATATGCGTAACATACAACGTAACGTCTGGTACATCTTGTAATGTCCGACCATGTATGCTCCTATATCACTTAAAATATCTTTCTATACATGTACAAGCATAGCAGTCTGTTAACTATACTTGTGTTAACTACATTATTATTTCAAGTGAAAATTAGCAGGACGAAAATTTCAAATTTGTGTTCAACAGTCTATCTGTATTACATAGAACAGTAATTTAATGTTAATTCAGACGAGTTAACTTTACTTATTTCTATCAGCAAACGAATTAATTTCATGCAAGTAGTTTGGTAACAATTATTTTATCTACCCCGAGTTGAATAGGCTATTTTGTACGTGCAAGTTTAGCTGAAACCATTCTTCAATGTAAAACATCGCTACCGTTAATTAATTTTAGATGGCTTTAGAGGATGTTGTTAATCCTCAAAAAAACGTGCGTATGTATTGGGCAAGCGCGCCTGTATACTACGAAATAACAATCGATTAAGGGGAATTTGCGAAAGGAGAATTCGGAAAACTGTTACTTATATTCCATACACTTTCCAAAAGTAGGGCGTTCATTTCCCAAATCATAACCACTAACAAAATACTAACAAAATTCACTCTTACAAGAAATTTTAGAAGAAAAATTGAATCAGTCGCTATCGTAGAATATCAATTTTGCAAACGAAAAGCGTCAACCATTTGCACGATATGCATCGTACGAATTGGACGAAATAACCGAATCGCACAGACATTCTTCCAATTCGCGCAAATTCCAATAACGCAAAAATCACTTCCATTGAAGAGTAATTTCCCGCGAGCACAGGTGCAAGGATCACCAGATTGCTAGGAACTACGGACGCTCTTTTGATTTTCCGTCTTAATCCGAAATCCGTGACTTTTCGTTCGACTCCTTCGTCGACGAATAAAACGGAAGAAAATCGAAGAAGAAAGGATTAAAAAAGGGAGAGAGAGAGAGAGAGAGACGGTTTACACAGTAGGTTTAGTCATCCGTGGGAAATCATAAATAAAGCTCGCGATATTTTTCAACGAGCGTTGCAACATCGCCACAATGGAGACCATTAGTATCGTAATACGCTGAGGGAATAGAGAGGCGAATTTAAAAAAAAAGAAAGATATATATGTGTATATATACATATATCGTTGTCGGGGAATGGAAGACGAATTAGAGAAGCACGAAACCAGCCAGTCAATATGGATGGCCAGGTGCCGTTGCATTCAGCCACGGTATGATTTATTAACCACTTACTGCATAAAGCAGACGATCGATTACATATAAATGTATACGTCCCCGGTCGAAACAGGTCTGGAAGGTTTGGTTGGACCGAGCCGAACTCTATGACATGATTTTGTTAATGGAAAATTTATGATCCGCAAGATTAAAGGGAATATACTTCCGTTGTGTTTGCACGTGCGTATGCTCGTGGAATTCCAAGCTCGTACACGCATCGAATTCTTACACTTTCGTCTTTCTCTGTCATCATTGTCTTTCACGAACGAGCGACATTCATTGAAGAATGTTTGCGATGGGTAAGCTACCCAGAACGGACACATTCGCTTTGTTTTTTGAAACGGTTAATATTATTTTTGAAATATCATCGCTATAAATCGTGTATTGGTATCAAGTTAGATTTAGAAAATTCGTTTTAACGATCAACATGTTCCGTACTAGGTTCTGCTATTATCGGAAGAGGATAATTTTGCTGTTACGAAATGTGAACAAATCCCGCTCTTAACTGAGTATTACAGAGAATTTATTTCAAAAGTGAACCGAATCATACGAAGGGAATTCATTCTGAAATTTGATATACTTTGAATTTTTAATATCGATATACCAACAATCGAGTAGGACTTTAAACTTTCTATAATTATACACCTTAACACATTAAATAGTATATTTTCTTTATTTATTTTCAATATTCCATCGAGATCTCTAATCTTCCTATTGCACGAAACGCATTAGTAATTCATACGTAATGGGTACTGATGTAAATTTCATTTCATTAGTAATCGAATCATTGATTCAAGTTGCTAACATGGATCTAAATATATATACTGATATATAGTAAATATATAGCAAATGTACCCTTAGGTGATTCTAGCTTATAAATTTAGCCAGGCATAAATACAATTGACCAAAACTTTACGATGATTGATGCACGGGGTTGCAGTAACTCGATGGGAAAGTGGGCAACGTTGTAAAACGGATACTTTAGAACGACCAACTTCTCTTACGAATATTAAAAAACTCTTTCCTTCATCGAAGAACAAAATACTCGCGCCTCGATAAATTTTCATCGATCACATCGAACTCGTTCTCGGTCAACTCTTTGAAAAATTCGTTTCTAATATCTTTTCCGATTTTGTATTTAGCAAATCTCTGCTCTCTGCTCTCTCTCTCTCTCTCTCTCTCTCTCTCTGTTTCTCTTTACTCGGTTCGAGTTATCTACTGTCCGTAGAATCAAGTAAATCCGTGACGGTTGTTCCATGTCTTGGTAATTAATAGACTCGGACAAGTTAATTGTTTTATTTCGTCGCCGTTGCGGGAATTAGGGAAGTTTGCGTTAATTATTTCGTCCTTCCCACGAACGTTTAGCTTCATGGATGGCGTTGAACCTTTCATTTTCTCCAGTTTGGAAATTTCTGCTGGATAAACTGCGTAGATTAATCCAAGAATCTAAATAAACTAAGTAAATCGAGAACAGTATACATAGAATGAGAAACTCGTAGAATTATGTTGGGAAAGAGACGTAGATACGATGAATATCATAGAATTGTCAGTAAGCGTGGAACAAATCACTTGAACAATTTCATCAGTGTGTTTGTTTAATCAAGAAGCAAAGATACTTAATACTTAATACAGTTGATTGTGTTCACAACTATTCTTGAAGTTTATATTGTCGACGTTAGATTCCTAATCGCTATAAACTCACTAAAGAGCGATAAAATATTTGAATTTGCGAAAACGAGATACAGTATAAAAATAAATTTCATCTAATTTCTTTTACACCGAACATATCGCATAGGAAATATACGAATTTCTAAAAATTCATTACGGAAAAATGTTTCAATTTTCTTCGTATTCATTTTCTGTAGAAACATTCGTTAAAAGTTGGTCTCAAACATATTCCTCCTAAAATTAAATAACAGATCTGATTCGTTAATCAAAGTTTCCGTTTTCGGGAACATTATTTTCCAACAAGATACATTTATCATGCGATCATTATCGCGAGTATCGAAGTCTTGCTTTGAGCGTAACACGCCGCGTTCGATGAAACAGCGCAGCTTCCTGTAACTACGGCGGCAGAAAACGAAGACAGAAAGCGACGACGGCAGAGCGAAGGAGGGTCGTTTGTGCAACGGTCTGCGGGTTTATCCAATGATTGGAAACTCGACGTCAGAGAAGCCAGAAAATTTGATTCTTCCTTTCCCGATCACGGGACAACGCGTGACAGTTTTCCTGATCAAAGAACAGGGGGCGTTTGAGCCGAATGGTTGGCTGACTGGCCGTGATACAACGTGCGCCGCACAGGGACAGTCAAAACGAGTAACAATATTGTCATGGACCATTGCAAACGCGAAAGTCTTCAATTTTTGATCGTTCCACGCGGAACAGCGAAATAGAAAAGAATAGAAACAGAGAGAAGGAAAAGAAGATAGAAACGAAGAAACAAAGATCCTTGGGGGATTATGTTGTCGCTCCGTTCTTGCTTCCCTTCCCTATTTCATTTTTCTTCCCTTCTTTCTTTTTTGTACTTTAATTCTTTTATTTTCGTCCCCCTCTTTCTTTCTTCCGTTCTTTTTTTTTTTTAATTACATCGGTCGATGCACCTAACGATTTCATGCGCGTGTCAATGTGCGAGTAAAGTCGTTCGTACGCGAAAGAAGTTATTATCGGCATCCGGGCTTAATGAAAATTACGTGGAAAATGGCATGTACAGGAATTCTTTTCCTTTATGAGCGTCATCCCCCTTTATGAAGACGAGCGAACGACCTCTGCCACGAACCTCCATTTCGTGATGTCATTCGAGCACATCCGTCAGATCGCGAGAATCCTATTCTGCACGGAAGTGACAGAGGCTACATTCTATACGGAGTTAATACTGACTGTTGGAAAGTGGGAGGGGTGATTGACAGTAATGGAGATGGGGAAAGTATGTGCCTAGAATGTTTGAACGCTTTAATTCCGCCAAAATAATGGAACAGGCGGTGGTGAATTATAATTGTTCGATACGTGCAATTTCCAATGCATCTTTAAATATGAATATACAAAACGAATATAGAATATTAGCACTTCGTTGAAATGTACGATAATTCTCCTATAATGTATTGCAATGCAAAACTATTTTCGTGGCTTGTGAACAATAAGACGAAAGTATTGAAGATATCTGCTTTCATACGGTACAATCGTTCAAGCGGAAAAACTTGTTTGGTATGGGAAAGTATTAGCATAATTAAGACTGTCACGTTGCGTACAAAAATGCTTGGGACATTCGTGGGTATTCGTGGAAAGTGGAAAGTTTCCAATACTATATATAAATGTTTCACGTTATATTTATTTGCATACTTCTTTAATATTTTCCAACCACTTTGAAGTTACGCGAGTTCCTTTCTGCCATACCTATTTTCATTAAAATTCCGTAAATTATTTTTAATGACGTTTCGGTAATATGCGCCCATATTTTATCAAAGCAGATGATAGGAAAATATGAAAAACAATTTACCGATACGTAATCATCCGCAGGCTTGATGTATCAAAGTGAAACTGTAATAAAATAAAGAAACGTAGAATCGTTTACCGTGTTAGTATAAACATTCGGATGGACGCGAAATTGAAGTAAAATTAAAATACATCTACGCGATATGGGAACGACTAGCAACGTGAAATTGTACCTTTGACACCGATCTGTTCCATCTTCGATCATCTGATAAGCGGAATTGCGTATTTACTAAAATATACATAGCCGAGTATGTATAAATATTTTTTCCATCCACTACGATATATTCTTCCGTAATGTCGCTAGTAATCTTGCAGTTGACGTTACGTTAAACACTAATTAAAAAAAAAAAAAAACAGAAATCTCGTTTCAATCTTCGATGAATCGGTTTACCTGCGAGAAGTCACAACTTAATACTGATAATTCTCTACACTTCGGTAATTCAACTATTCTCGCAATGCACTTCGTTAGACCTGATCCTTGTCACAGTCACTTAAACTTCAAAGAAACAAAGAGAAAAGGATCGAAAAGAAGAAAAGAAAATCGAAGAGTTACGCTGTTACGTAGCGTTCTTGAAGTGCAACTTGAAGAAGTGGCTCGTATCAAGTCAGCATTTAATAAATTTAATTAATTATCTCGAAAGGGCACAATGGGTGTAAGACGAAACCCGGTTCATTAACTGGAAGACGAGGTACGCGTCGACGTAATGGGTTTATCGGTGTAGCGTCCGGCGTTCGAATCCGCAGAGAATCTGGAATACCGGCGGTGGTACTGGACGTGCACCGATTTGCGGGATTTTCCAAATTGGCTTGGGATTTGGCCGACGTAACGCAAACCCGTGCCTCGAAATCAGTGGAACGTCCGAGTGGCAAGATAGTCTCTGTCCTCCAAGGCCGAACTTCTGAAACTGTTGCAGATACAAAGGACTCGAACGGGACGTTATCGTTTCGTCGAGCATAATACTCCATCGCACGTACCATAATTAAACCGGTACCGTCGGTTTATGTGATCGAGCGTGTGATTGGATGCCAATGCAGATGCGTCGATGGCGAAACCTGGCAAGACGTGGAATTAGCGGCTAAGATGCTATTCGAAATCGCTAGATTAATTTAGTCTAGACATATTGGATTTCTTACATGGCACGCTGTTTTCCGTATTATCACGCGTTATACTCGAATCCTTCGGCTTTTACGTGATTTTTGCATATTTTGGATATGTAAAATATTCTGCAAAATTCGTGACGATGTTTTTCAGTAGGTATGTATGTCGTTTGTAATCATAAAATTCAAAAGGTGTTAAGAAATCTTCTCGTTTGCGATTATTTTGCAATAAGGCAACGAAGATCAGTATCCTACAGGGATACGAAAGACCTCGGTATTAATAAAATTTCTTTGATTCGTACGGACGTTGTGCCATATCCTGGAAAATGATTCTTGAACCAATCGTAATTTATTTATTATCGAAATATCGGAATCAAATAGTTCACTCTATATACATTTTGTAGAACAGTAGATTTTGCAATTTTGTAAATCGTAATTTACCCGTGAAAAAGTTCTTTCTTCGTTCAGTTACTGCTACTAGGTCATCGCATATATCGCACTACGTATAGCTCATTATAATAATTATCTCACGGAATATAGAAGATACAACTTGATCAAGTAGCTATATAGAAAGTTCTGCTCGACGCACAAGCATCGAGTACATGCATAGCGTAATATAACCATCTAATAGATCAACATCCGCAACTGTCAGAAAATCTGTCCCCGATCGAAATTTCTCCAACCTCTTGAAATATAAATCAACGCGTAATTTCTTTGTTTCTTACACGCGATACACAAAAGTTATCGTAACTTGTATTACTATCATCACCCTCATCAGAGTACGTAAGCAGAGTACTTCTCCTTGCCAATCTCGCTAATTACCTCCTCGACCGAATTTCATTTCTTCCCTCGTGTTCCACGTTTCGAAGAAGTTGTTACCATTCCACGCGACCCATTCGTTCTTCCGTGTCTTTCGTGACGATGTACGAGCGCGGTAACGTTTCGTCGAGCGAGCAACGGTGGTTGCACGACACGAGGAAACCAGATTGCACGTTGCGCTAACAAGTTCGCGTTAATTGACACATGAAACAGGAGAAGGGTAGAATCGTCTGTGTTACAGGCTTCCCCTCATAACTCCACCGTCTTCTGTCCCGAACCGGGGAAATCACGACGAAAACGGGGAGAACTAATCTTCTCCTAACTTTCGTTATAATCCGCCGGAACGTTTTCTTCCGCGAGAAAATTCATAAATGCTGGAGATGTTGCCAGGAAGTGACTCGATTTCGACC